>NC_058413.1:60771218-60787566 GCF_002201575.2 Neomonachus schauinslandi | reverse complement strand
TTTTTTTTTTTTTTTAAACATATAATGTATTATTTGTTTCAGAGGTACAGGTCTGTGATTCAACAGTCCTACACAATTCACAGTGCTCACCATAGCACATACCCTCCCCAATGTCTACCACCCAGCCACACCATCCCTCCCACCCCCCACCACTCCAGCAACCCTCAGTTTGTTTCCTGAGATTATGATTTCCTCATATCAGTGAGATCATATGACACATGTCTTTCTCTGATTGACTTATTTCGCTCAGCATAATAGCCTCCAGTTCCATCCACATCACTGCAAATGGCAAGATTTCATTCCTTTTGATGGCTGCATAATATTCCATTGTGTGTGTATATATATATATATATATATATATATATATATATATATATATATACACACCACATCTTCTTTAACCATTCATCTGTAGATGGACATCTTGGCTCTTTCCATAGTTTGGCTATTGTGGCCATTGCTGCTATAAACATTGGGGTGCATGTACCCCTTTGGATCCCTACATTTGTATCTTTGGGGTAAATACCCAGTAGTGTAATTGCTGGGTCGTATGGTAGCTCTATTTTCAACTTTTTGAGGAACCTCCATACTGTTTTCCAGAGTGACTGCACCAGCTTGCATCCCCACCAACATTGTAGGAGGGTTCCCCTTTCTCTGCATCCCCACCAACATCTATCATTTCCTGACTTGTTAATTTTAGCCATTCTGACTGGTGTGAGGTGGTATCTCATTGAGGTTTTGATTTGGATTTCCCTGATGCCGAGCGATGTTGAGCACTTTTTCATGTGTCTGTTGGCCATTTGGACATCTTCTTTGGAAGAATGTCTGTTCATGTCTTCTGCCCATTTCTTGATTGGATCATTTGTTCTTTGGGTGTTGAGTTTGATGAGTTCTTTATAGATTTTGGATACTAGCCCTTTATCTGATATGTCATTTGCAAATATCTTCTCCCATTCTGTCGGTTGTCTTTTGGTTTTGTTGACTGTTTCTTTTGCTGTGCAAAAGCTTATCTTGATGAAGTCCCAATAGTTCATTTTTGCCCTTGCTTCCCTTGCCTTTGGCGATGTTTCTAGGAAGAAGTTGCCGCGGCTGAGGTTGAAGAGGTTGCTGCCTGTGTTCTCCTTTAGGATTTTAGTGGACTCTTGTCTCACAGTTAGGTCTTTCAACCATTTGGAGTCTATTTTTGTGTGTGGTGTAAGGAAAGGGTCCAGTTTCATTCTTCTGCATGTGGCTGTCCAATTTTCCCAACACCATTTGTTGAAGAGACTGTCTTTTTTCCATTGGACATTCTTTCCTGCTTTGTCAAAGATGAGTTGACCATAGAGTTGAGGGTCCATTTCTGGGCTCTCTGTTCTGTTCCATTGATCTATGTGTCTGTTTTTGTGCCAGTACCATACTGTCTTGATGATTACAGCTTTGTGATAGAGCTGGAAGTCCGGAGTTGTGATGCCACCAGCTTTGCTTTTCTTTTTAAATATTCCTCTGGCTATTCGAGGTCTTTTCTGGTTCCATACAAATTTTAGGATAATTTGTTCCATTTCTTTGAAAAAAGTTGATGGCATTTTGATAGGGAGGTTATTTGCATTTTAATTAGAAATAGGGGAAAGTGTTTCTACTTACCTGAACAGTTTGCCTAATATCTCTAATCTCTTGGGAAAAAAAATCAGTTTTTAGCTGTTTCTTCTCTGCCTTTCAACTGCATATCCTTCTCTGTTTTGTTGACTAAGCAGGTAATCCTATACTTTGTTTAAAAAAAAATGATGAAACTTATCTTAAATTATTTACAAAGACCCAGGGACTTGTTTATAAGTTAAAAAAATTAAGGAATACTCTTAGAATGCCATTACTAATAATACTATTTTACATCAAGCATGTGACTTCCTAAAAAGAAACAAAATGTACAACTAACTCAACATCTGTAGACTTGCCTGAACTTCCTTTACATTAATGTTACTTATCTAACAACAGCCAATTAAATAATAGAGCAAACTAAATACAATTTGGATATTTTTACCTAAATAAGTGCTTTATTTAAAGGTCATTTTCATATCAGGGGAGATTAATTCTGCATTTTATATTAATACTCTATACTAGCTCTTTAACAAATGTAAAAGCTGTGATAACAACCTCAGCAGAAACACTAAATATATGAAAAACATTGTGCCTCGTTCTTCACCGGAAACAAAGGAGTAAGCTTAAGATCTAGTATGGCATATAAGATATAATATGGATATGTATAATTTGAGTAGGTACGGAAGCATGACAGAGACTGGTAGAGAGAGTCGTAATCAGAAATCAAAGGAAATATTACTCTTATTCTGTCAAAGAAAATAGAAGAATTTGGATAATTTTTAAAATATGGATAAAGTTTAAACATGTAGACATAGTAGAGGGAAGAGATAAAACATAACTCATCAGGGAAAGCCACCAAGCCAGGTAAATACGGGGCAACTGAAACTGAAGAGCAAACAAACCTCAGAATCCATAGAATGACCAACTCAAATTCATCCACTTGATGGAAAGTATAAACTTTCAAAATGTACTCCTTTTTTTTTTATTAAAGAAATGAATTTGAGTCCTGTACAACATGAGAATGAACGAATATGATGTCCAAGTACTTAGCTAGTGAATGATCCTAGACCACATATCACAAAATGGTAGGATTCAGAAATGCTTGGTTTCACTTGTGCTGTCTTTTTCGAAGTATTAAACATTTCTGACTTCATTAATTTAGATTTTTATTCACAAAAAATTAGATTTCTGTCATTTGGCATGAAGGAGGACACGCTAGAAGGGGGAGGAAGAGGAGGAGAAGAAGAAAAAGTAGTGGAAATAGTTCTACACTGCACTGGCTGGTAGTCTTTCCACAAGGCGTCTATTAGAGCTTGGCGTCCCTGCAGCACTGAGGCAGGGCAGGGGCTTTCCAGTTAGTGGACCCCAGCACTCCCTGCTGTTTTGCATAGTCTCTCATTCTCATCAGCCTGATCTCTCTGAGCATTTGAGTTTTTCTCTTCCTAAAAATAAGCCCCTCTCTCCAAGTTTATTCCCACTTATTTTATGTCTTGTTTATATAGGGAGTAGAAAACAAAACAAAAAACAAATACCTTTATTTAAACCTGAAATAGCCCAGAAAAGAAAGATAATTATCAAAACCACAAGTGAAAATTAAAGTATAAGAAATTATTGGGTTATGGCCAAAAAATATCTATTTCTATTTATTTGAGTGGAATTTTGAATTCAACATTGGCTCAGATCTATGATCTGAAGGAGTATACCATATGTTCTGTACAGAAATAAGAACTGTTATATGACATACTGTTTCAGTGAGTGGCTATGACCAAGTTATTATGTCTATCTGTATCCATATATTTACATAAAATATATATAATATATTATATTTACATATAAATCTAAATAGTAGTATTGCCCTCTTGTAACATTTTGGGGACAAATCTCTTACAGATCAACTTTGGTTCATTCGGTTCTTCTGTATTACGCATGCAGGAGATCAGTACCTGCATTTAGCAAATTTCAAATATAACATTCCTTGATTAGGCAAATAAGTTTAGCTTCTTATTTTACTAGTACTTTGCCACTTTTTAAAATTCAGGCATGTGTTTATTTATCTGCGTGTGTTTATAGATATGAGTCCAATACCTATATTGTGCCTAGCACTGGACTAGTCAGTATAAAGTATTATCCCTAATCTTGAAAAACTCCCAGTTTAATGTAGGAAGTAGATATGCAAAAATATAAATAAAGTAAAATATGTTATTATATAGGAGTAGAATGTGACATTGCTATGAATTTATGAAAAGCTGGAGGAGATTGAACTCAAAGAGAGTGTAAGTTTTGTGATTGGAATAGGAAGGAGCTTTCTGGGGATAGTGAGCAATGAGGAAAGGCATGGCAAGCTGGGCACACAGGCAGTTGGGAGTGGCTGAATGTGGATGAGTGTGAACTAGGAAGGTAGGGAGAAACACATCAGGGACCTTCTAGTGAGCTATGTGGCAGAATTAGAAATTTATTCTACAGATGATGAGAAGCCCTGGAGGAGATGAGAAGCCCTGGAGGAGAGTTTTAGTTAGAAGTAATATGGTCAGATTTGCCTTTAACTAATATTTTATAACTGCAAAAAATAGGATCAATCCGGGCGCCTGGGTGGCTCAGTTGGTTGAGCGACTGCCTTCGGCTCAGGTCATGATCCTGGGGTCCCTGGATCGAGTCCCGCATCGGGCTCCCTGCTCAGCGGGGAGCCTGCTTCTCCCTCTGACCCTCCCCCCTCTCATGTGCTCTCTCTCTCTCTCATTCTCTCTGTCTCAAATAAATAAATAAAATCTTTAAAAAAAATAGGATCAATCCAAGGAACTCATTATCTTATAAATAAATAAATTTATCAAAAACCACAAAAATCTTTTAAGAAAAAATTAATATATTTTTATAATGCTTTGGTAACATGGAGATAAGTGGAATCAATGTCATATTCTTATTATTTATTATGAAGAAGCTAGATTTTAAAAAGTTATTAAAAGGTATTTGTCAGTTGAAGATTTGGTATCTGCTGAAAAATTAATACAATCCAAAGAAACATAGTGTGTATGTGTATGCACATATTGTACATGGATTTAGCTGAAATATAATCCAACTTTTATGATATCCTAGTAAGACTCAAAAGTGGAATTAACACATATGGAGAGAAGGAGGAATACATTCATTGAGCTCTTGGGGACAAAATGATGCCTTAGAGCTTCAGTGAATGACAAATTATGCTATAGATTCAGCTCACGAAGAGCTTCTGGCATACCTTTACCAGAATTAGTTCTAGGGCTCATTCTTAGGGTCAGCTGTGATAGTGCATCTAGAGACTTATTAAAATCTACTTTTGGAATGAATGGCTGCAGAATGTGCTTGTAACCCAGAAAGCTTCTGAGTGACTTAGAAATAAATACATGCCAAATATTTCATGGTTTGGTCCATAAATATTCTTGTGAACTCCCTTGTGATCACAAGCAAGGGTGTTCAGGAGACATTTTCTTTTGAACTTCAAATTCTTCTTCTTTTTTTTTTTTTTAAAGATTTTATTTATTTGACAGAGAGAGCACAAGCAGAGGGAGAGCGAGAGAGAAGCAGGCTCCCCGCTGAGCAAGGAGCCCGATGTGGGACTCGATCCCTGGACCCTGGGATCATGACCCGGGCCAAAGGCAGCCGCTTAACCAGCTGAGCCACCCAGGCGTCCCCAAATTCTTCTTTATTATAAGTTAGTCTTTTACAAATTTTATTTTTACATTCAAGCCCATCTTAACCCTAACACAGAGTGGATATTTTATGCATGGCTTTCAATGCAAAGTTCACTTAATTTGGCTTTGTATTTGGAAAAAAAATAACATTTTTATCCATGTGGAAATGAGGTAATATCATTTGCTTTGATAAAGTGATCAATTGTTTTAATGTGTTCAGTAATCTTTGGCATCTAGCACATTAAAAACAACAAGAAATGAATCTGTGACATTAAAACTTGAGCCTCCCATCTAAAAAATTTGTCCAAATTTTAAAAATAGAGTATTTTAATTTTTTCACATTGACATACACACAGGCACACACATATACATGTGTGTATACATAGATTACGTATGCATGTATTTTTTAGTGGGGAGTGTTCAGTAGATAGTGTTCTATGTAAGATGCTTTTAAGCATCTCTTGACTACAATAATACAGAAAATTAGTGTGATCTTAATGTGCTGCAAAATTATTTGCCAGCCCTAAAGTCTGGATGAAAGGATTTACTCAGTGATACCTCAGTGCCTGGTACATAGTGGGTTCTCAAAAACTGTTTATTGGATAAAATGATGAATAAATGAAAGCATAATAATTAGACGAAATATAAGGTTTGTGGCAATTAACAAGATCTTCTATTGAAGTGATATTTATCAGAACCACTGATTCATAGTTTTTCTTTTCAAATTGTATTAGGATCATCTAAAAGATGAATAAACAGCTTTGAGAAGAGAAATCTTTTAAATTTTTATTATTATGTTATGTTAATCACCATACATTACATCATTAGTTTTTGATATAGTGTTCCATGATTCATTGTTTGCATATGAGAAGAGAAATCTTTTAAGTTATCATACAAAACTTTGGTAAAAAGAAAATTCTCACAGTAACTTGGAAAATAAGGAAAACTTAAAGTAGAAATACAAATTTTCATATCACAACCTACTTATAAAATTTGCAATATTTAGTTGTTTTGTTATTTTCCCCAAGAGATATCTTTATCTGTATTTTACCTCCATCTACACTTATACCTATACTTAAAGTGGTATCAATATTGATATTTTTCTGAAGAATTATTATCAGTATTTATAGCCATGTTCTTTGGAAGTGCTTTAGGGTAGCTCATTAAAAATTTTATTTTAAAATATGTTTTCTTTATTTTTAAAGCAAGCATACAAAACACCACCATTTTCAGATGTGTCAGACGGTATTTTAGGAAGACCTTGGAAATATTTTTCAACTCTTAAGATATAATTTATATTCTTTTAGAGTATAATTAATGGGAAAATTGAAAGATATGCATGAGTATTTTAAATAAATGGAGCCTAAACATGGCCCTGTACATAGAGTGTGTAAAAATCAGTTTTGCAGTGAGAAATGTATATATCTGATATGATTATATCATAGTTGGTAGATTTGAGTATTAGGTATAAATTTTGGTTATTCTTTTTTTTTTTAACTTTAATATTCAGCCATTAAAAAACGAAAGCTTGCCATTTGCAACAACATGGATGGAGCTAGAGAGTATAATGCTAAGTGAAATAAGTCAGTCAGAGAAAGAGAAACACCATATAATCTCACTAATATGTGGGATTTAAGAAACAAAACAAATGGGCAAAGAAAAAGAGAGAAAGAGAAACCAAGAAGCGAGATATTTAACTGTAGAGAACAAACTGAAGGTTACCAGAGCGGGGGGGGGGGGGGGGGGGGGGGGGGAAAGGGGGATGGAATAGGTGATGGGGATTAAAGAGTACACTGATCATAATGAGCCCTGAGTAATGTCTAGAATTCTTGAATCACTATATTGTACACCTGAAACTAATACAACACTGTAGGTTAACTATACTGGAATTAAAATAAAAAACTTAAAAAAAATAGGCCTAATAAAGCTATGCTGTCTTTGGCTTCTACAAAAAAAACATTTAGGTTATATAAGCTGTAGCATGTCCACTTAAAATCATAATTTCCTACTACTCTTCATCTAAGGTTTTGAGTAAGCTTAATTCAAATTACAAGGGAAGTTATTTTACCAAAACCTAACTAAAATGAGTAAAGGCTTACTAAAATTACCAAAAGATTTTTTACCATTAAAATTTTAGGAAAATAAAAAATTTTCTAATATAATATAATTAAAATAACAAATGATTTTGGGGTTGAAGCTTACATATGTTTGCAAATGCCATCTATCACTCCTGAGTTCATCAAAAAGTATTATTACTATCATTGTGTGGTTTTGTAGTACATTTTTAAACAAATATTAACTTGTAGAATACACTTATACCAATTTTATATTATGTTTTTTTGTTTCTATACAAAATTTCAGTGAAAAACAGTTTGTTCCAAAGAAAGTTGAAAATCGTTGACATGAATGAATTTAAAAAAAAGAAATTGCCCATGGCATGCTTGGGTGGCTCAGTTGTTTGAGCATCCAACTCTTGGTTTTGGCTCAGGTCGTGAACTCAGGGTGGTGAGATGGGGCTGGCATTGGGCTGGGATTCTCTCTCCCCCTCTCCCTCTGCCCCTACCCCCACTCACACATGTCTCCCTCTCTCTCTCTGTCTCAAATAAATAAATAAATCTTTAAAAAAATAAGTTTCCATGCCATGTAAAACTCTTTAAAGTATATACGATTATATATTATTCCATTGTATATAATTACCATCATGTATATAACCATTTTAATATTGTTACATATTTAGTTGGCCCTCTGATTTGGTATTAGAATGTTTTAGTCAAGCATATACCTATTTTTAAATTTCTTAAGGCATTTCATTGAACTGTTTTCCAGAGAGATTTACCAGTTTCATGACAATGTCTAAAACATACACACCCCTGACACAGAAAGCTTTGTGTCACAATATTCTCTCCAGCATTGTTTGCATGATTGCTGCTCTGAAAATAAAAGACTGCATATAAATGTTTCCATTTGCTTTTCCTTGATTATTAGTGAAGTTTAACTTTTTCATATTTGTATTAGTCACTTCCATTTTCTGTGTGAATTGCTTATTCTTGTTCTTTTCCAGTGCATAAAAATTCCTTCATATTCTACACATATCTGTACAGGGATATCTTTGTGTTGGGCACTTTTTTAGTTAGCTGGGGATACAATGATGAATGAGATGTGCATTATTCCTTCCTACCTTCACAGTGTCTCATTTGTCATTTTGCAGACAGATATTTTTACTGAGATTATATGAGTTTAATTTTACTTGCAATGTATTTTAAAATATAACAGTTCTTGTTTCAAATATTGAACCATTCTTTTAGAATTGATACTTCTACCCTTTTTAATACTTAAAAAAGTAATCTCTAATTTCTGCAGTACATTAATTTTATTCTATTTTTTAAAAGCTTTTAGTGTTTATATCTAACTTTTTAAACAATCTATATGAATATATCTGACAAATGAAGAAAATATATTTAACTCATACAAGTTGTTATCTGTAGGTTGCACATTTATGACTAGTTTTTCCCTTCATGTTTATACTTTTCTCTGTATGACAACATTTTTTTTTTAAAGATTTTATTTATTTATTTGACAGAGAGAGAGACACAGCGAGAGAGGAAACACAAGCAGGGGGAGTGGGAGAGGAAGAAGCAGGCTTCCTGCGGAGCAGGGAGCCCGATGTGGGGCTCGATCCCAGGACCCTGGGATCACGACCTGAGCCAAAGGCAGACGCTTAACGACTGAGCCACCCAGGCGCCCCGTATGACAACATTTTTGTTTCAGAACACTAAACATATAGAAGTGAAAAGTCCAAACCTTCCCAAAAAGTGGTATATATTCTTTCAAATTTTTTTCTATGAACATTATGCTATACCATTTCTTTTTTTTTTATAAAGATTTTATTTATTTATTTGACAGAGAGATAGAGAGCACAAGTAGGCAGAGAGGCAGGCAGAGGGAGAGGGAGAAGCAGGCTCCCCGTGGAGCAGGGAGCCCGATGCGGGACTCGATCCCAGGACCCTGGGATCATGACCTGAGCCGAAGGCAGCTGCTTAACCGACTGAGCCACCCAGGCGCCCATATGCTATACCATTTCTAACATTCTCCAAATATCTTTTAAAAAATCACATTGTCAGTATCTCTGTCAGTTAATAGATCTACCTCATTGTTTCCAATAACAGCATTATATTTCAATATTAGGTTAAAATAAAATGTAATTAACACTTTTCATGTGAAGATATCCTCTTCTTTGTTTAAATCTTCACTGTCTAGTACAGTAGCCACTAATCACATTTGACTTCTAAAATTTAACTTAATTAAAATAAAGTTAAAAATGCAATTCCTCAGTTACACTAGGTACACTTTAAGCGCCCAGTAGCTCTGTGTGGTATGGCTACCATGTTGGGCAATCCGGATTATAGAGCATTCTATCACCACAAAAAGGTCTTATAGGACTTCACAGAGAATAGGGCAGAACCTAATTAGTTTAAATTTCTAAGGGTAGTTCTTAAATAATATGCTTGATGAATGTGATTTTGGAGTTTCCTCAAGGTTCTGTTTTGAAGGATGGTTTTTGCTTCTCATTTTTGGCCTATGTTTTCCTCTGCTCTGTTTTTACCATAGATTTAAACTTCTTTTCTTTCTAACATTTAGAATTTCCTTAGTATTTTTGTTTCATTGATAAATCTCTTTTATTTTCCAACACTATTGCTGAAAGTAAAAATCAAAGCTATTACATATAAAAAGTAATATATGTATGTATAAATAATGGGGTGGGAGAGAGAGAAATAAACTATCAAGGTGATCTTAATAAATAAGTTTGTGTTAAAATTATTATTTTTCTTGTTTCTATTCCCCATATGACATTTCTTTTTGAATGACAATATATTTCCATTTCCCCAAAACAATATCTTCATTAAGTATGCTTGGTTTATCTCTATTCCCAAGCTGAGAGTAAGATGTCCACAGCCTTCATAAAGGATCAAAGTACAAATTAGGGGAAGAAATAGAATTAGAACTGGCATACCATATGTGAAGTAATAAAGAGAGTCAGCCTACCACTTCTGTTACATATTTGGGAAAAAGAGAAGTGCCAACTATCTGATTCTACCACAGTAGAGGCACAATCAATAACTGGGTACCTGGCCCTTCAGATTAGTACTCTTTCTTTAGGGTTATGAACAAGATAAATGAGGGAAGGAGGGTAGTGGAAATTTGTGCTTTGAATAGACCTGAGGTTCTCAAACGACAATCATGGGAGGTCCTTGAGAACCTTTCAGAGTATCTATGAAGACCTTCAGTTTTCTTTTTTTTTTTTTTTTGGAGGGGGGAGGGATATATGTTTTATAAATAATTATATATATATAAATATATATATTATATATTTATGTATTTTATATATAATATATATTATATATTTTATATATATAAATATATATATTATATTTATGTATTTTATATATAATATATATTATATATATTTATATATAGCCTATATATACATAAATATATAGTTTATATACAAAATATATATTATTTAAATTTAATTTAGTTAACATATACTATATTATTAGTTTCAGGGGTAGAATTTAATGACTCATCAGTTGCATATAATACCCAGTGCTCATTACAAGTGCCTCATTTAATGCCCATCCCCCAGTCACCCTTTTCCCCCATCTACTTCCCCTCCAGCAAAACCTCAGTTTGTTTTCTAGAGTTCAGCATCTCTTATGGTTTGCCTCCTCTCTATTTTCATCTTATTTTATTTTTCCTTCCCTTCCCCTATGTTCATCTGTTTTGTTTCTTAAATTCCACTTATTAGTGAAATCATATGGTGTTTGTGCTTCTCCGACCGACTTATTTCACTTAGCATAATACTCTGTAGTTCCATCCACATCATTGCAAATGGCAAGATTTCATTATTTTTGGTAGCTGAGTGATATTTTATTATATATATATATATATATATCACATCTTCTTTATTCATTCATCTGTCAATAGATATCTGGGCTCTTTCCATATTTTGGCTATTGTGGACATTGCTGTTATAAACACTGGGGTGCAGGTGCCCCTTCAAATCACTACTTTTGTATCCTTTGGATAAATACCTAGTAGTGCAATTGCTGAGTCATAGGGTAGCTCTGTTTTCAACTTTTTTGAGGAACTTCCATACTGTTTTCCAGAGTGGCTGCACCAGTTTACATTCCCACCAACTGTGTAAGAGGGTTCCCCTTTCTCTGCATCCTTGCCAACATCTGTGAAGACCTACAGTTTTCTAACTACATATCTGTATGTAGCCTTATTTCTTGATATCCTTCAACCATATATATATATATGAAGGATATCACTTTATTACTTCACATATGGTATGCCAGTTCTAATTTTATTTCTTCCCCTAATAATATATATCTTAATAACATAATTTAAAATATATATATATATTTAAAATAATAGATTGGATACAGAGGCAGATATGTAAACATAAATACCTTCAACAAAGCCAAAAATTAGAGATTTGCAAAAAATATACAATGTCACTCCTCTAACTTTGGTTTAGAAAATGTCATTTTTCATAAAACAAAGTATTTATGTCATTGTCTTAAGAGTATAAATTCTGATTTTAAATGAAATAAAGTTTAAAAATCAGTTTTAGTTTCTAATATGGCAAATATTGATAGATATAACCTACACTTTAAGAAAAAGCTATTTGTTGCCTTCAATAATTTATAGAATGTAAAGGAGTCTTGAAAAAGAAATGTTTGAGAAGCAGCAGAATGGAGAATACCCCAACCGCATGACTACAATAAGAAAATACAGTTGGCAACTCAACATTCATTGGACTGAGAAAATAATTATAAAATCTACAGCATATTAAATATGATCTGTATGTCAGACACTAAACTGTGTGGTTTTCTATCTTATCAAACCCCCCACAATATCCCCAGGAGTTAGGAGAATGGTATCATCCCCACTGCACAGAGAAGAGAAAGGAAGGTTGTTAAAGGTCAAGCAAATTTTCTGGGGCCACTTAGCTTCCTGAAGTTGAGTTAGAATCAGTAGCAGCTAGAACCGATTCCAACTCATACGAATTTCTTCTTAGAAAATGGAAGTAATTTAGAGTAATTAAAGAACTAATGTTAAAATAAAAGTCAAAAGAACCAATTCCAGCATCATTGGGAAGCTCCGCAGGCTAAGTAGTTCCGGCAAGTCTGATAGTACTATTGCCAAATGAATATGTCCATTCAGTCAAATTTGTTTTCCTGTTTGTTTTTGTTACATAATTTTGTTTTTCCTTCCTTTCTTCCCCACCAGAAGATACAGATTTGATGGCCCTTCATGGGAATACATGTCTGTATTTTCTACCAGCTATTATTTTTTCCCACAGAGTCAGCAGAAGGATTGAATATGAAGATAGAGTTTGTTCTTCACACTGGTCTCTCCCTGCAATCGGGGATCAGAGAATTCTCCCTTCACTGATACTGCTTCCATATTTATGAATCACAGATTCAAAGTAACTAAACCCTCCAACCCCATCATGCTTCCCTGTACTGCTTTAGAAGGGGCCTTTATATGATTTCCATTTTAGAAGGTGCTTTTCTAGCATGTGAGCCCTTGGATTTTTTTGGCAGCCCGAAGCTATTCTTCTTGAGGTAGTAAGATCTTCTACCCAATTACAATTAACTGGCTTAAGAGAGGAAATATGTGTTTATCTTACTATCTCAGCTAGGAGAAACATTTAGAAATGGCATGAGAAACATATTTGATGAACAATTTACCTTCTAGGCATTGCATCTGATTTATTTGTGACTACTGTCACTCATGTTGATGACTGAGGAATTTCTAAAATGGCAACTCTTCTTTAGAGTTGGCTGTTCAGTTTCATAAAGCATATAATCATTCTTAGACTCTGGAAGTGTACTTTCATTCAGGGGAAGAGGGGGGATATATGTATATACTTGAAAACTGTAAAGCAAGATGACATAGAGTGTCATTTCTATTAATAACATAATTTAAAATAGCAAAATAAAAATTGAGTAAAATCAGTCATAGAATGGGCAGGTGAATTTGAGATCTTGGTCCTGTCAGTCCCATATTAGTGCTTAAAGCTAGGGCTGAGAATGATTTAATATTAAGAATCTGTGTTGCACAGGGGCACCTGGGTGGCTCAGTCATTGAGTGTCCAATTCTTGATTTAGTCTCAGGTCATGATCTCAGGGTCTTGGGATCAAGCCCTAAGTAGCTAGGGCTCCATGCTCAGCAGGGAGTCTCCTTGAGGATTCTCTCCCTCTCCCTTTGCCCCACCCCCTGCTTGCACACATGCATTTCGTCTCTTTCTAAAATAAATACATTAATTAAAAAAAATCTCTGTTGCATAGTGTGTGGGAGCTCAGGCTCTCCAGACAGACAGCCAATGTTTAAATCCCAGCTCTGTTACTTATAACCTCTGTGCTATATGTAAAATATGATAATACTACTACTAATAACAACTCATAGGTTTGTGTATTTTCATGAGGTAAACCATGAAAATGACTTGGATGACTGCACTTTCTTCCCCATACCTCTCACATTCAAATAAGAGCAGAACTTTTAGAGATTGCAATGATAACACACTCAAAGAAGGTCCTAATAACTTATGGCCAGGAAGCAAGGCACACTGGGGTTTGGGATATGCAATAAGGTCCTAGCTAAATTAAAAAAGGGTTAGAAGAACTATATTAGATCCAGAGAGATATCTGGAATGTCAAGGGACTGTGTTCGCGGTGGTGAACCAGCCAAACATGAACAAGGCATCTACTTTGGGATTAAAAAAAAAAAAAGGAAATGGTCAATTCTAGAAACAACAGAATTATTATTAGTAGTATTAACATTAATGTTATATTAGTATTTTAATTTAAAGTACAAATCTGAGAAGCAGCTTTTCTGTTGGACCTCTCAGTGAGGTAGAGTTCAAGCTTCTTAACATGACATGCAAGGCCCTCAATGACCAGGTGTATGCCTTGTCACTCCCCACATCGTACTTTACATCCCAATAACACAGAAAAACATGAAGTCCTCCTGATTTTTGTCTCCTTAATTATTATTTATTCTGCCCTCTGCTACTCCCTCCCTACCAGCCTGCCACTTACCATTTCTCCTGTCTACCTCACAAGCACTTTCTAGATCAATTTCAGACATCTTTTCCAAGGATTATCTCCATTTAGCTCTAGATTGGTGCCCTTCTCTTTCTTTCTAGAGTGCCCCCATCTTCACTTTCTGCGTTATTTAATAATTACCTGATTATTGCCTGCTTCTCTCAATAGACCTTGGATGTTTGAAGAAGCAGGATCACGTTTACCCCAGTTAAATGGCCTGGGTCTCGCCAGGTAGAGGGCCTTCTGGGAATCCCCAAGTTCTAAATAGGTGAGCTCTCATTGGCATTTTCTTATATAGGAATGACAGTTTTCATACAAGCTTCCTCTCATGCCATTCCAGATACATGGTACAAGGTAGGGTTGGACAAGATGCCCCATTCTTCAAGGTAGCCAGGCTAGGAAATCACAGTTCTAGTTGGGGAGACATTTGCCTAAAATTGGCTTAGGAGATGGGTTGCCTGGGTAGCTCAATTGGTTAAGCATCTGACTCTTGATTTCGGCTCAGGTCATGGTCTCAGGGTTGTGAGATCAAGACCTGTGTTGGGCTCCATGCTGGACATGGAACCTGCTTAAGATTCTGTCCCTCCCTCTCTCTCTGCCCCTCCCTGACCCTGCTCAGCTCACTCTCTAAAATTATAATAATAATAATAAATAATTTAAATAAATAAATAAATAAAATAATAAATAAATAAGATTATGAGAATGGCAGGGCAAGGCAAATAGATTGTACAAAGTATCTAGAGCCAGAAGATATAGTGTCATGGTTTCTTTGCTATAAATGAAAACATGGGTCTTGTGGTCAAATCTGCATTCTAACCCCAGTCTATCCAGTGAAGCTGCATAACCTCTCAATGGCTTTATGTCCCTGTTCCCCAAATTCAACATCTCAAAAGGGAA
This sequence comes from Neomonachus schauinslandi, assembly GCF_002201575.2. Lineage (NCBI taxonomy): Eukaryota > Metazoa > Chordata > Mammalia > Carnivora > Phocidae > Neomonachus > Neomonachus schauinslandi. The sequence goes on along the minus strand of NC_058413.1, from coordinate 60,772,316 downwards.
AATAGAATACTTGCTTCACAGAGTTTTTGTGAGGTTAAACTAAATGACATTAGGAAAGAGCATAACAGGTATTTAATAATTTATATTGCATTATCATCACTGATTGCTGATCATCAGGAGAGAAAATATGTCCTGGGAAGATAGTCTCTGCCCCCTGTCCCCAGCTATCTAGCTCTAATATTAACCACCACTTGAAATTCTTTTTTTGAAGAAACTTATATTTTAAAACTAAGGCAAGTTCAGTTTTACAATGAATGCCATTTGAGGGTCTTTTTTTTTTTTTTTTTTTTTAGTTCAATAAGCTCATATTCAGTGTCAGTGCATTAGCCAAGTGTTCATATTTAATTTATTTATTCCTCACAAGTGTAAAAGCTTAATATTAACACTCTATTTTCATTTTTATAGGTAGCTAGTGCAATATTGAAACCTAAGTTTAAAAGTGTCCAGATGGTTTGAGTTTTATTGAAATCTGAGTTTAAATGGCCCAGCTGCTTAAGGCAAAATTTTCAAAAAGCATAGAAACTGTTCCAGAAAGTGTTAGTATGCTACCCACACAGAACCTTCCCTGGAGTTTCATAACTCCTCATCACAGGTTTGTCTTTACTGAAGCTTTGTGCACATCTTCTCTGATGGTGCATAGTTTAGATAAGCCAGCCTTGAGGCAGGTACTCCACAAAGATGCCTGCATCTGTCCTCCAAATCTTCATGGCCCACACTTGATCCTGGCAATGTCAGCCAATGCATATTTGTTGCAGCATTCCTCCATGCAAGACACTAAGCTGGGGTTGAAGGAGCTCCCAAAGTTCCTCACTCATTAGCCTGTGCTCTCATCAGCAGCTCATGATTCCAGCCATTAGCACCACCATCATCATCATCACCACCACCACCATCGCCAGCACCACCACCACTAATACATCCACCACCACCACCATCAACACCATCACCACCACTATCACCATCACCACCACCATCACCACCACCACCACCACCATCACCATCACCACCACCATCACCATCATCACCATCACCTCTACCATCACCACCATCACCACCATCACCACCACTATCACCACCACCACCATCACCACCACTATCACC
>NC_058413.1:60749000-60770818 GCF_002201575.2 Neomonachus schauinslandi | reverse complement strand
CACCACCACCACCACCACCACCACCACCACCACCACCACCACCACCATCACCACCACCACCACCATCACCATCATCACCATCACCTCTACCATCACCACCATCACCACCATCACCACCACTATCACCACCACCACCATCACCACCACCACCACCACCACCACCACCACCACCACCCCCACCACCATCACCACCACCACCACCACCACCACCACCACCACCACCACCACCACCACCACCACCACCATCACCACCACCACCACCACCACCACCACCACCACCACTGTCACCACCACCATCACCACTATCACCATCACCTCCACCACCATCACCACCACCACCACCACCACCACCATCACCATCACCTCCACCTCCACCACCACCATCACCATCACCACCACCACCAGCCCCATTAGCATCTCAGCATTGCTGTGTCTGCTACCTGCCAGGTGTTCTACATATATTACTTTTAATATTTTTAACTGCTCCTTTGCAAGATATTTCCACTTTACACTTTAGTTGTATCATCTTTCTAAGCTTCCATTTCCTCATTTGAAAATTGAATAATATCGTCTGCCTTTTAGAGTTGTTTTGAGGATCAAGGGAGGTAATACTGGTCAAGTACTGACCTATGAAAAGCATGATTAATAAAAAAATATGAATTATTTTAAAAAGAAACCAGCCAAGCCTCAAAGAGATAAAATCATTTTTCCAGTATGGCTCAGAAAGCAACAGAGATGAAGATTAAAGTTCATTTTGTCTGATGTCAAAACATGGTCTCTCTCCTCTGACTCCCTTTTAGGTTTAACTGAGATTAGAAAGCTGTTCTCACTAAAGTCTATTCAATCTTATATGTTGCCCTTTCCCCAAATAGATTAAATCACACACACACACACACACGCACACATATTTGAGGATTTTTTAAGTCTTACAAGGGGGATCTTAGTCATGAACTAAAGAGAAGACTATCCAGGTCCTTTCAAAACCCAGAAGCTATAGATAGCCCAGCAGAGTTCTGGTTTGATAAGAGAACAGTATTGAAAATATATTCATTCCTGATTCTGTAGTTTTCTCTGTGTTGCCTTACCCCTGGCCAAGACTCATTGTCCTGCCCATTTCTATAGACCATTAACCCTCTGCCACCTTTGACCTCAATTGTCTGAGAAATAGTTATTTTACCCAAAATCTGGAAACCCATGAGGTTTTCAAACACAGACACCATATTTTTCCTTCCAAAACAATAGTGGGACTTTCAGGGATTCGGCAAGGAATCCATAGGGGTTGATTCTAAAATCCTCATGTTCCCTGAGGTTTCTGGAAAACAAACAAACAAACAAAAAGTACTTTGTTTAGCAAGCATGACAAGTGCCTGGTTTATTCATCAAATAGAAAACTCAGAGCCAGGGCGCCTGGGTGGCTCAGTCGTTAAGCGTCTGCCTTCGGCTCAGGTCATGATCCCAGGGTCCTGGGATCGAGTCCCCACATTGTGCTCTCTGCTCGGCGGGAAGCCCGCTTCTCCCTCTCCCACTCCCCCTGCTTGTGTTCCTGCTCTCGCTATCTCTCTCTCTCTCTGTCAAATAAATAAATAAAATCTTTAAAAAAAAAAAAAAAACTCAGAGCCAACCCTGAAAACAGAAAATTTGGCTTTGAAAATGTGAGCTCCTCCCTTAAATCTGCTTTAATTAGAACAGAAGAGAAAGGAAAGTGGAAGACAGAAAAAAACAAAACAAAACACAACTATTTAAGGGAAAACTCACTTCTGAAAAGGGCTAGTGGCTTTTAAACAAAACTCCTTTATGTCACTGCTGTCTCCCTAGTGTGAGAATAAATCTAAAAATAGGAGCTCAAGCTTTTATTAACTAGACAGATACCATATGTCCTGCTGGGGTAGGATTTGTTTTGATTATTGATCCTGAGAGCAGTCTATGTGCTTCCTTCCACTCCAGGGATGTGAAATGACTTGGTGTTCTAAATTACCCACCTAATCTCAGAAGTCCAATGTCAGCTTTTCCTCTTTTTGGAACATCAAGACTTTTATCTAATATCTCAGCCAAACACACGTACAAATCTTCTTCCCCAAAAAACAAAGGTCAACCCATTGTATTTTAAAACAAACTTATCTTATTCTTCTGGATACATTGTAAGGTCAGGAGATGGGAGGACTCATCCCTCAAGGTGAATGTGTATTGTCCAAAGTAGATTGTGGGAGTACAGCCCGCCCATATGGTATTCTTTTCTGGTAGATTTTGCTCTACATGGCAGGCTGTGTGAGGCTGGGACACAGACTAAAAAATTAAATAGGTGGAAACATATCACCCCATACTTATTCATGACCAAAGTCTGCATGGCACATAAGCAGGCACGCATCTTTTTGCTCAATTTTCTTCCTTTCCTTTGAGTGCAGAGAACATGACTTGCTCAGATTCATGTTTTTCCTTGCCTAGTAAATATTATTTGCTCAGTAAATGTCTTGTGGGTTGAATTAACTATATTTTTTAAACTTTATTAAAATTTAATTTAATTGTATTTTAAATTCCAGTATAGTTAACATACAGTGTTATATTAGTTTCAGGTGCACAATAATGGTGATTCAACAATTCCTTACATCACCCAGTAGTCATCACAAGTGCACTTCTTAATCTCCATCACCTATTTTACCCATCCCCCTACCCGCTCCCCTCTGGTAACCATTAGTTTGTTCTCTGTAATTAAGAGTCTGTTTCTTGGTTTGTTTCTTTCTTTTTCCTTGCTTTTTTTGTTTATTTCTTAGATTCCATATATGAGTGAAATCATATGGTATTTGTCTTTTTGTAACTGACTTATTTCACTTAGCATTATATTCTCTAGCTCCATTCATGTCATTGAAAATGGCAGTATTGCTTCCCTTTTTATGGCTTAATAATATTCCATTATATATATATATATATATATATATATATATATATATATATATATATGTCACATCTTCTTTATCCATTCATCAGTCGATGGACATTTGGACTGCTTTCATAATTTGACTATTGTAAATAATGCTGCTACAAACATAAGTGTGCATGTGTCCTTTTGAATTAGCTATATTGAAAATGCAAATATTGGCTCTGGGGGAAAAATACACATACACAAAAAATCCTTGTTAATCCTGAGTTAATTCCAACTCAGCCAATTGCATGGACAGGTTTAAGCAAGGCCTCAGCATGACTGTATAAAGAATCAGAGACCAAAAACAGAATCTATTCTAGAATTGCAGAAGAGTATTTTATCATTTTTTTTGCTTGTTCACTAGTTTGCCTGCCTTCCTTCCTTCCTTCCTTCCCCCCTTTTTCTTTCCTTCTTTCCTTCTCTGTCTCTCTCCTTCTTTCTTTTCCTTTTAAGAAAAATAATAGTAATGAGGATTTCCACCTATCTGCTAGACTATAAAATGAAGAGAAAAGGAACCACATACCCAGGTGGTGATGTTATGTAGCATATGGATACAGAGTTACTAATTCACCAAGGTCTGCTCAATTACAACCTCATTCCTTTCTTCACGGGCCCTTAGATAAGGTGTTAATAGGCATCTATTATTTGCCAGTCATTTTTGTAGATTTGGATGATTTAGAAATGAGTGAAGTAAAGCCATTAATCTGAATGAGGAAAACACTACCCTATAATTTAACACATAAAATGTGATCTAAGTTTGCTGAAAGAGGCATACAGGGAGGTCCACCTCACTCAGTCTGGAAGCCTAGGAGAAAATTCCACAAGGAGATGGTGCTTACATCATGAAGGATAAATGAAGAAGTACAGGAAGATGATAGGCAGTGAGTTTGAGTGTTTATATGCAAAAGTGAATGGTGTTATGGTGGGAAATGTAGCTGACATGGAATAAGACATCCTGGGGGGAAAATCAGAAGTAATCAGAAGGCAGAGTAATGCCTTCTTTGTATAATAATAGAAATTCAGGTATTAAGAGTCTTTACAGACTATCCTAAGCCTGTCATATTAATGCCCTACCCAGCTTTCTCTGGGCTGCAGAATGTTGTTCACTGAGAATGCTATTTGATATGGGCTGCAGTCATTCTGCAAAGTCACATTTCATTAATACAGATTTAAAATGCTAGAAGAAAATTGATAAATAATCATTTTGCTTAGGACTTTCATTGTTTGGTTCCATCATGCTATTATATCACTGGTCACTCTGCTCTTAAGGTGACATCTCCTTTAACACTGGTAACATGGAGAGCATCTTATTGTGGGTCTGAAAGTCATTCCTTCGGAACTGCACTTGCATCCAAAAATGTGCAAAGTTTGCTAAATTCAAGGCAATAGACAACCCCAAATAGATGAGTATTGTATTATAGTACTACAATAATATATTACCTGAGTTTGTTAACATCTCCAAATGTACATGCCTCCACAAGGCTAATCTCTTCAGTTGGATATAATGCAAAATTAATATATAATTGCCAAAAAATATTATGAGATAGACTAAGGCCCATAATGGTTAAAATTCTTGGACTGAATCACAAGAATGATAAATGAAAAACTGAGATTTGAATTCTGTTGGTGACCCCCAAAAGCCCATGCCTTTTTCTCCATGATAGCTTGTCAAAACTTTATTTACATTTGGGAAAGATAGCCTATTTAATCGCTTCCATAATTTTTGTATAAATGTTAGTAACTGAAATTATTATCAAAGTATTTATTTTTTTTAAACTATTTGTCAGAGGGAGAGAGAGCATGCATACGCACATGAGAAAGAGAGAGAGAGAGCATGAGCAGGGGTGAGGGGCAGAGGAAGAGGGAGAAGCAGACTCCTTGCTGAGTAAGGAGCCTGACATGGGGCTCGATCCCAGGACCCCAGGATCATGACCTGAGCTAATGGCAGATGCTTAACCAATTGAGCCACCCAGGCACCCCCATAAAAATATTTAAAAGAGATTCTATACTTGGACTCCACACCTATCCACAGAAGTCTTGGTGAAACTTATGCATTCCTTCATTTATTCACAGGCCTTCTCTGCTATCTAGTGCCCATGTTTTGCTTCCTTGCCAAAGACCCCAGATATGAAAGTCAAAGTGAGGAACAGAAACTAGTGCTTCAAGAGGTTAAATGCTTTGTTTCAGCTCAAACATCCCCTGGGTGGCAGCAGTGGTTGTGATTTGAACCAGATTTATTTGTCTTACTTAAAAGTCTGTTCCTCTTTCCCACCGTTCTACTGACCATAAGGTACTAAGAAGAGGAGGAGTTGTTTGTAGGGGAATATTTCAATGAAGAATCATTGCTCTGGGTGATTTTCACAGTTATCATGGTATCTTTCTGGGTTTGCCCTGTCATGAAGAATCCTTGCTCTGGGTGATTTGGGATGAAAGACCTGTCCCTGTATGTCTTGTGAGATTACTGTCTGCAGTGCACAGGTCTTTGAGTGAATTTGCAAAAGTGCCCTTTTGGTGTGGATCCAACTGGCAAGATCTGCCTAGCAAAATTTCTATCTCCATCTGCCCACCTCTGCTGGGGCCCTTTTGAGCAAGGCACTGCCCGAGCATCCCTGTGTGACAGCCCTTGGGGAAATCTTTGTTAGACATATAAATTCTCCATCTGCCCTCATTTGTGTATGATCATGTGAATTTTACCACCAATTGTTGATAAAGCAGTAAATATGTAACCTGTCTGGCTACCAGATTAACAGAAGTTTCAGATGATGACTCCTCATAGAAGAATATCTAACTTTGTCCTATAGGTAGCATATTATAGAAATATCTAATATGCTACACCACATAGTGCTTTCATTCCACCAAGGATGACATTCTATAAATTCTGTTGACATACTAATACATAGCATCATTACGTCACAAACTGGCTATAAAGATGGTAACAGTAAAATCCTCCATCTTGATCACAGTGGTTGATGGTATGGGGAGTTTGCTTGCTTTCTCCCTCCCTTCCTCCCTCCTTCCCTTCCCCTTCCCCTTCCCCTTCCCCCTTTTCCCTTCCCTTCCCTTCCCTTCCCTTCCCTTCCCTTCCCTTCCCTTCCCTTCCCTTCCCTTCCCTTTCCTTTCCTTTCTTTCCTTTCCTTTCCTTTCCTTTCCTTTCCTTTCCTTTCCTTTCCTTTCTTTTCCTTTTCAGTGAAGACTCTACAACATGCTCTACAGCTGTAATAGGATGCAGTAAAATGCTGGAAATTCTGTAGTCTCCAGTGCAACCACATGTGCCTATCCTGAATCCTGCAAAATACAGGGAGAGTCACTGAAAGTAAAAAAAGGAGGTGACCAAAAAACCCTCAGTCCTTTTGCCTTCACATCTTCCTTGCAGGCTTGCATTGACCTTGTTTTCTCTAGAGATTTTTTTGTAATGATCACAGCTAATTCTGACTTCTAGGTTTGGGGAGAGGGGCATTTGTATCCATCCATCAATATACCTTCTTTTCTGATGCTACTTCTGAATCATATTGTGTCATCTGCTTAGCTGTCAGCTCTGTAGACCATGCTTAATTACCTAGATGTTACATGTGTTTTGTGGGTAAACACAATTTCCAGTTTAGTTGGATAATCTAATTGTGTCAAACACAAGTATCTAAATAGCCAATTACTTAGAAATGAAATAACACTGATTTACTTTTGTTCAGGGACTCCCTAAGTATCTAAAGTCTTTCATTTTCTGCCTGTCATCTTCCTTACACTGTTTAGTATTTTGGAATAATTAGAGGACCATACTCAGGAACAGAACTACAGCATGCACTCCCATCTGTGTTGACTCAGAAATGGTGACAAGCAACCCATCCATGAAGAGTTAATTTGGGAAACCTTTGCTCCTGGGTTGAACAGAGATTTATTTGGTCCATGCAGATGGAAGATTAGGCTTTTCTCTTAATATCAAATCCTACTCAGATAAATTGTGGCTGATTTGTGAAGGGGCTACCAAGAGCAATTTTGAGATTTTATGTTTTCTGTGATATTTCTCAGCAAAGCAGATAAAATGTACTTCACAGAGCTGCCCCTGAGCAATTAAGGCCATTAATGCCTTCGGCAAGCATATGGTCACAGTGGAGAGGAAATTAGCCCCATGCCACATTTCCATTGCTGTTTGTATACTTTTGGACACAGTTCATTAGTGTGCCTTTCCTTCAAATCTATCTCTCTTAAAGAGGTTGTGTTTTGTGTTATCTTAATAGTCAATTATTTAGTATCCCCCAGTGACTGCCTTTCCAAGGATGAGTGCCTTCCTGTCTCCTTCCCCTCTAACATCGCCAATCTATAATTATTGTGTGCTGGATATTTCTCCCTAGATGTGCTACTGGCCTCTCATCCTCAACCAGTCTAAAGCAGAACTCCTATTTTCTAAGAAGTCTCACAAAATGTGTTATTATTACTATTTTTAGAGACAGTTTTACCACAAAACTAATGAAGTGTATGTTTCCAGGCCCCTCACTTGCATAGGTCCCTTTCAAGGCCCTGGTGTTCATGTGCACATATATATAATAAAATTTAGAGAAGTAAGATAGTTTAACTACAATCTCTTGGGTCAGCTTTCCCTTTCCACATCACATTCTTTTCTGTCATACTTCCTTTCTTGGCAGATGGTGGTGGAATCGCCAAGGGCAATTTGGGGATCTGAATAAGGTGGAGTTAAGGATACATTTATTTTGTGTATAGTGGGATATATTTATGTACTTCATAGTCACATGCATGTAGAGGTATGATTATTTGGGTCCATCTCAATGTCAGAAGAGCTACCAGGAATACTCCTGCTGTCTGCTTGGCTGACTCAGAGGCAAAGAGATTAATGTCATTTCCTCAGATTATCCTGTACAACCAAGGAGCAGAAATATGTGGATAGTGGGGGAGACACAAGGTTTGGGATTACAGAGCTAGAAGCTGGGCTGTGAAAAATTCCTCCAGATCTTGCAAACCATATATGATAAAGAAATTGACGTTTTCCCAGTTTGACAGCAATCCTGAAAATTTACATGACAATTCAAAAAACAATTTGTAAAATGATTTTTTAAAAGCTGAACTACACTATCAGTACTTAAAAAAATAGAATGATCTATTTTCCATAGAAAATTATAATTGTTATATGAAGAGTTCACCTAAAAATTAAACTAAAACTAAAAGAAAGTATGATAGAGATTTTTTTGTAGATTTTGTGATATTTGTGAATCATTAATCATAAAACTTAATTTGTTATAAAATATATTTCTCTCAAAAACGTAAATATTTATGTTTGTTAGTTTTATTCTCTTCCTTAAAGAGGGCCAGATCCCTAAAAGCTTGAACTTTAGGATCTATAAAACCTGGAGCCATCTATATTGTAAAATTATGGTTCTGTATTTTGTGTGTCTGCGTGTGTTGTTTTTTAATAGCCTTTAAAAAGTCTCAGCATTTTCCTATGGACACAAGGCTTCTATTAATTATACTAATATCTATATATCTATATCTATATCACTTTGCACTTTGTTAATATTTTGATTTTTAATTTTTAAATCATATGCCCAGTTCTCACAATTTTACCTGCTAAGAAATTTTCACATCTATACCCTCTCCCCCCATACCCCTATCTCATATCCATAGCTCATTTGCTCACCTCTGGATTATTTCAATAACCTGCTAATGGGACTCCCAATCATTAGGTTTTTTTTTTTATTTTTAATTCTGATCACATCACTTTTCTGTTTAGAATCCTTCTTTTTTTTTTTTTTCTCCCCACATTGCCTACTGGTCACAGTCAGTATCCTTTAGTATGGCATTTAAGACCTTAGTTTATACAAACTTTAATTTACCCATGATCCCTGAGCCCCCAGGCATGAAATTTCCCATTGAACCCCTTCAGGGGACTTGTCATTTCTTAATGTAGCCTGTGTTCTCTCAGATTTATAACTATGTTCCATTTTTCTTTCTGCACATGCCCTTGTTCAGCTATACTTCCAGATACATATTAAAGTGACTCTTCTGTAACAAATCCCTCTATGTACCACCCCCTCATCACCCCATACCTCTGTATAAGGTAAAATTGTTTTCCTCTCAACTCCCATAGCATTTTTCTTGACCTTGGCTAATAAAGATCAGCATGTTTTGCTGTTTGTTATTCTTATTTGCATTCACAATTTGTTTCTCTTCTTGAATTTTAAATTTCTCTGTGGTAGGGTTTGTAATCATTGCATTGCCTAGTTTTGTGCTAACTGTGGATGTCTAGCAATTATCTTCAGAGAGAATGTACACTACTTAACCATTTGGACATGTATAACAATTTAGTGTGGAAATAAGCAAAAAATAGTATCTTCCTTACATCCCATAGGAAGGGACGTTTTCCCTCCCAGCTTTATTCAGGTAAAATTGACAAATAAAAATTATATATATTTAGAATATAAAACATGAAGATATAATGTATTTTTACATTGTGAAATGGCTGCCCAATCAATTTAATGAATACATCCATTACCTCATATAGTTACCTCTTTTGTGTGTGTGTCTATGAATACTTGAGATCTAATATTTTAGCAAAATTAATGTATACAATACAGTATTATTAACTATAATCATCGTGCTGTACATTAAGATCCCTGAAGTTATTTGTCTTATAATATTTTGACCAATATCTTCCCACCTTTTTCCACCCCCCCAGTCCCTGGCAGCCAGTGTCCTACTCTCTGCTTTTATGAGTTGGCTTTTTTAGATTTCGAATATCAGTGAGATCATACAATGTTTGTCATTCTGTGTCTGCCTCATTTCATTTAACATACGTCCTCTAGATTCATCCATGTTGTTGCAAATGCTAGGATTTCCTTCTTTCTTTAAGACTAAATAATATTGGGCGCCTGGGTGGCTCAGTTGGTTAAGCGACTGCCTTCGGCTCAGGTCATGATCCTGGAGTCCCTGGATCGAGTCCCGCATCGGGCTCCCTGCTCGGCAGGGAGCCTGCTTCTCCCTCTGACCCTCCCGACCCCCCCCCCCTCATGTGCTCTTTCAGTCTCTCTCTCTCAAATAAATAAATAAAATCTTTAAAAAAAAAAAAAGACTAAATAATATTCCTCTGTGTGTGTGTGTGTGTGTGTCACATTTTCTTTATGAATTCATCTGTTGAAAGACACAAGTTATGGGGGCGCCTGGGTGGCTCAGTCATTAAGCGTCTGCCTTTGGCTCAGGTCATGATCCCAGGGTCCTGGGGTCGAGCCCCGCATCAGGCTCCCTGCTTGGCAGGAAGCCTGCTTCTCCCTCTCCCACTCCCCCTGCTTGTGTTCCTGCTCTCGCTATCTCTCTCTCTGTCAAATAAATAAATAAAATCTTAAAAAAAAAAAAGACACAAGTTATTTCCAGGTCTTGGCTATTGTGAATACTACTTCAGTGGATATGAAAATGCAGTTATCTCGGAATCACCAATTCCATTTCCTTTGGATATACACACAAAAGTGAGATTGTTGGTTTACATGAAAACTATAAGGCATTGATGGAAGAATCTGAAGACACACATAAATGGAAACTTAAATGGGAAATATCCTGTATTTATGGATTAGAAGAGTTAATACTGTTAAATTTATATAGAAAATGTTTTTACTGCTAATAACAATATAGCTTTCTTTTTTTTAAAAAAAATGTTTTATTTATTTATTCATGAGAGTCAGAGATACAGAGAGAGAGAGAGAGAGGCAGAGGCAGAGGGAGAAGCAGGCTCCCCACCTAGCAGGGAGCCTGATGCGGGACTCGATCCCAGAACCCTGGGATCATGACCTGAGCCGAAGGCAGATGCTTAACCATCTGAGCCACCCAGGCGCCCAACAATATAGCTTTCTTAACTCAGTCAAGGCTGTATATCAAAACAGACAGTAAATATAAAATTCAGTGGACAAACTTTGACTCATTTCCTTTAATATTACGCAGGAGAAAAGGCTGGTATCACTTATAGAAGTTTTTACCACAATGAAAAAAAAAGGTATAAAAACCATAAGGATAAGAAGAGATAAAGCCTCTATTGCAGATAGTATTGTCATCTATTAAAAAGTCAAATAGAATCTACTTATACATCATTAATACTAATAAGAGGATTAAACAAGATGTTCAAATACAAGATATTAACAAATCTATAAGTTTTTCCTTACCAGATATAAACAACTTGATAAAAGTACGGAGGTGGAAAAAAGGATACTACTCATAATACCAACAAAGCTATAAATTGTCTAAGAATTATCCTGGCAAAGACTGAATATTTAGAGTAATAACTAGATGGAGATCATCTAGGTGTCCTATTCTGGGGGAATAGATAAGTATGGAAGTTTACTGTGTAATACCCTGGTGGCATTGAGAAACATTGAGCTGGAGAGACAAATAGTTTAACACAGTGCTAAGACAAACATAAGTAATAAAACGAGGTGTATAGTAAAATATTCTTTATGTAATGAAAAAATTGCATCTAAAAAATTCATCTAGGGGCGCCTGGGTGGTTCAGTCAGTTAAGCTTTGGATGTTTGATTTCCACTCAGGTCAGGATCAAGCCCCACCTCCGGTTCTGCTCAGTGGGGAGTCTGCTGGAGGTTCTCTCTTTCTTTCCCACTCCCTCTGCCCGCCTCCCCACCAGGCTTGAGTGCATGCATGTTGTCTCTCTCTCTCAAATGAATAAATAAATCTTAAAAAAGTCGGGGTGCCTGGGTGGCTCAGTTGTTAAGCGTCTGCCTTCGGCTCAGGTCATGATCCCAGGGTCCTGGGATCGAGCCCCACGTCAGGCTCCCTGCTCTGCGGGAAGCCTGCTTCTCCCTCTCCCACTCCCCCTGCTTGTGTTCCTGCTCTCACTATGTCTCTCTCTGTCAAATAAATAAATAAAATCTTTAAAAAAAAATCTTAGAAAAGTCATCCAAAAACATATATTGACTTTGTTAGAGCAAGACCTATGGTAGGGAAGATAGGAATGAGAGTATCAGCGATGATAGGTAAAGAGACCAAATAACTATGAAAATAATAATTAATCTTCTATAAATGAGTGATGATGGGAGGCTCTAATTGACTTTTATGACTTACTCAATTGACTGCATCTGAGTTGAGTTTCAAATGAAAAGGAAACCAAAAATTTCTAGAAAATTTCTATCAACATTTAATGATTAGAACTCAACAAGGAACATCACAGCTCACCAAATACACCATCTTCTTAACAGATGGGAAGATTTAACCCCAGAGGGATTCAATCAGTTGTCAAGGTCATGCATCATTAATGATTGGTCTTCCACTTCCCATTTGCCTTCTCTTTTCTGAACTGTGTGACCTTTCTGCTTGAGAAAATAGTATTCTCCTATACTCTTCCCATGAAAGTTCCATCCCTTGTGCCCTTAATGAACTTACAATTTACATTTTCAACTTCATTAAATAAAATGCCCTCCACCAGAGATGGGTAACTGAGTTAGCTGATTCTTTCAGTGTACTATAGAGGATTCAGTTAAGAAGGTATGATTTAAAAATAAAAAATGTCTGGAGCAAGAAGGAATGCATGAGCAAGCATGTGAAGAATCAATTATCTAACGAAAACAACTCTTTTAATCACTTGAATGGAAACCATACAAGTTTTGGGAATGAGTTCTGTTTTTCTGAGCTGAGTCTCATGGTGAAGCAGTTTTAGTCAGCACGTCAGCACCAGTTCTTTGCAGACAAAGCCCACTCACCTCTGAGTTAGTTTACTTTTTAGCTCCCCATGTGTCTTGAGGCCAGTATTTGGGATATCATCTCATCTTATTATGCATTATACCTTTAAACCATTATTGTCTACTTTCTTTAAACAAAACAAAAATTTATTAATTACTGATTCAGTAGAGGCCATTCCTATTAATTTTAATGAGAGCTACTATTTATTGAGTATTTAGGCTGTCTCGGGCATTTCTACATACATGACATGTAATCACAATAACCCCTGGACAGATGAGAGAAATGAGGCTTAGAGCAGTTTAGTAACTTGCCCATCATCAGATGATTTAGTAATGGAGTAAGAACTTCAACCTAAACCTGAAACCTTATTCTGCACCACAATATAATACATATTCTAATACTGATTACAGACATTGCAGATGCATATAAAATCCTGCCTGGCCTTTTCTGATGCAGCATTGGTGGTGCAGTGTTTAGATCTGAAGAATCAGTTTTAAACACAACTGACATCTATGAGAGAAATGAGTGGAATGCTCTTCTGCCACAATTGCAAAATACCTAAACTGATGTTCACGGAGTTGCTGATCTGTGTAAAATTATGTCCTGATGTTTCCAGCATCAGCAGGATAATGCAAGATATTCAAAAGGCAATACAAATGATTAAAAAGGTACCAGGCAACCCCTTAGGGCTCCCAGGGGATGGCATTTATCTAAGAGAATATAAAGGGGCATAAACTTAAGGTCAAAGCTGAAGTGTTCAGATCAGAGGGATAAGTTGCCAAAAAGAGAAAGTTGATTCCATTGCAATCAGAGATCCCTCCAAGCAGAAAAATAAAGGGACATTTTATGAAAAGGGATTGCTGGATGGCGGCTGATATTCACCTTGGTGCTCTACCCATGTCTTTCAACTTCCTGTCATTGGTGTTGGTGAAAGCCATTGAAAAAAGCTGTTGCAGTGAGAAAGTATTTTCAGTGTTTGTAGGGCACAAAATATAGCTCCAGAAGACATAGACTTTGTATTCTGGTTCAGTCACTTTTTAATTGTTAGACCCTGGGAAACTTTTTATTTATTTATTTTTATTTTTATTTTTTTCTGACCCTGGAAAAAATTTTAAAACTTCTCTGAACCTCAGTTTTCTTAGCAATTAAAGTAATACTTCTTGATTTCCTATAACTGTGCACCTCAAATGAAGCAGCGCATGTAAGCTTTTACAATTGTGTTTTAAAGTTACCCTCAATTTGTCATTGACAGCATCAGTAATGCCACCAAAATGTGATAAAGAGGAAATAGGAAAAATAGAAAATAACTCTGATAAAATATTCAGATAGAATTGAAATTTTAAAAATCCTCTTTGAGATTGCAAATATCAAATCTCTTTTTGAAACACAGCAGGGGTTGGTGAAGGAATCATTATGAACTAGGTTGTGTTGTGTAAGTAATAATGGTAGAGCTGGCTATCTTGACTGAGCTGGAGGTAAAATTTTTTAAGTTGGTATGTGGATTTAGTCTTTGGCTGACCACCCTTCTAACAATCAAAGAATTCTAGATAGTTAACTCATCAAATTTTAGGGGGCACTTGAATGGGTTTTAGGTGGCTAAAGGACAGTATGTGAACTATGTCTAGTGTAGTTCAGATATGTACTGTTATGCCTAACAGACTGGAGTTGATAAGATTAGAGAGGCACATGGCTGCAGAGTCACTAAAGATCACCTAATTAAGGATAGAAATTCATGCTGAATTGCATGGCCTAAGTACTAGGATCTGGAAGTCAAAAATAAAAGGTGAGACTGGACAATTTCTCCATCTGGATATTCCTCTGCCACATTAGCCATTCAAGAATAACTCCATGCCCTAGGAATGAAAGTCTGTAGATTCAGGAAAAAGCACCAAGGGCCCTTGAAGATTTGCTGTGAGTTGAGAGTAGACATGGAATAGGAAGTAGATATGACACTGCTCTCCAACTAGGGGACAGATGAACATAGTGTCACACTCTGCTTCTAGGGGATCCCTAGAGGTACACAACACAGTCTAGTTCATAATGATTCATTATGCACCAGCTTACTCAGGACAGTCTCTGTTTTCACGTGTGTTACTGCTCTCTCATTTGATAAGAGTCCCCTTTAACCTTTTAAAGTATCCAAGTTTGGATAATATGTTACAGAGTGTCTATACCAAAAGGAAAATTATCTTACCCAAGATGCATAAACTTACAGGGTTTAAGAAACATTTGAGATACAAAGATTTTTACTGTTTGGGAATCTCAAAAATAGTTGAATAGAGGGATCTATTGAAAATACAGGGCTTCCTGCTGATCAGAAGGTATGGGTTTTATTCATGAGGTTAGAACAATTAATATAAATGTGATTCATAAACAGCCAGGTGAAACCTGGGATTTCCAAATTACAAATGCTTTAGATATTCAGAGAGAAACAAAAATTCAGTTGTGAAATCTCATTTTCAAAAAAAAAGGCTTTATAGAGGTGGGGAAAAGCCTTAATTTCCTGCACAGACTGAAAAGAAGAATAGCAGGTAGGGAAAGGATAAGGAATGGAACTCTGTTTGGATGTAGACTAGAAGATGATCCTTGATCCTGAATATCTAGAAACCTACTTCTTGTTCCTAGCCCAGTCTGAGGATCCTTGACAATATGAAAAGTCGACAGTTGATCTCAGGTAGTATATGCCTCACTCATCTCAGTACTGAGTAAAAGAGTCTTTCTCTGCAGTTCCCTCTGGGTTTACTGATCATACTTTTCCTATTCCTCAGTTATTGGTTCCCTCCTTCAAGACCTCTGATTCTGAAAAGATATAAATACTAGTTTTTGACATTTTGTAATTTTTGGAGCATCACAGAAATTTAATTCAGAAATCAGGCTGAATAAATAAAAAAGATACTAAGACTATTTCTTAAGTGTTATGTCAAATCACTATGATAGAGCTGGCTATCTTCGACTCATCAGAACACTAACTGTCATTATTATATTTTGATTTATTAATAAATATGAAAATAAATCATAAATGTAGTTTCTCTGGATGACAAAGTCATTCATACTGTGTGGTCTATAATGTAATAAAGGAGATTAGGAAAACATTAGTTGAGTTAGATGGATCTAGGTTCCTACCATAGCTCCACTCTGTTCTCTGTGTGACCTTTGAAATCCACTCAATATTTCTTAACCTGGATTTCTCTGTCTACACCTTCTGAACAAATGATTTGTGAGAAAAAAAAATCACATACCATATTTATATCAACCACAACAATATGCTAGCCTATAGTAACCACTCAGTAGGTGGGTTAGAATATGTTCCCATTACACTGATCAGTATAAACTCAAATGAATAAATTTGGATTTTTTTACTTTGTTATCTTATATCCATTCAATAGAAAAAAGATACATAATGTTCTATCTCTTTAGATTCAGCATCAACTATTAAAATATGAAATATCACCAAGTCCCCTGAGCTAGATAAAAGGGTCACTGAGATCTAATGCTCAGAAGCAATTAAAGATTTATGTGCCAGGTACATTGTATGTCACTAATGTTCAGATATACCCCAGTGGATTCTTGTATTTGTAAGAACTTTAAAATGTTAGATAATATAATAATTTTTGGCAAATTGATTAGTATTATGAATGTGGACATAGAAAAGGAAACCCTATTGATAAAGATAATAGGAAAGAGATGCTTCAGTGCTAACCATTTATTCTTGAAAAGATAGAGTGATATCTTTGATGAAAGTAGGCATTTGGATCAACCGATCAAGACAGGCGCATTTGCTGTCGGAATCAAGCAGCCTTTTAAAAGAAACCTTACCTTCAATTATATATCAGTTTATAATTTACAAAGTTTATTACTCCCTTCATCCTCTCCATAATCCTCGTGTTAGGAAAACCCAATAATAGGCCCATCTTTATGGATGAAAAAATTGACCTAATAATCAAATTAAATTATGGTTACTCTGTGTACATTTAAATGACCCTGAAATCCTGGGTGACAGGGGTGCCTGGGTGGATCAGTCATTAAGCGTCTGCCTTCTGCTCAGGTCATGATACCAGGGTCCTGGGATTGAGTCCCATGTCGGGCTCCCTGCTCCACAGGAAGCCTGCTTCTCCCTCTCCCATTCCCCCTGCTTGTGTTCCCTCTCTCGCTGTGTCTCTCTCTGTCAAATAAATAAGCAAAATCTTAAAAAAAAAAAAAAAAAGAAGAAAGAAATCCTGGGTGACAAATAACAGTAATAATACCAATATTATTGTTTTGAGAATTTCTTTAAGTTGGGTAACATATGTGCCTGGTATATGATCAATACATGTTTTCTCCTACTTCTCAGCATAATAAAATGATGCATTTCAAGCATCAAATACAGAACTTGAAGGAGTCACAATTGGAACAAGTTATTATCTGGAAAGTCTTCAAATAGGTGTTATAATGCTTTCTATTATCCCTGTAAGGACAACCTTATATCTTATTATAGAACCATTGGTATATTTCTTTTTAAATGAAGGAGGCCTGCTAAGTGTCCTTTGCATGGGTGACAGCATTGTGTCTTTTTGGGAATGTCTTTTCATGGAACTGAAATGACTCTTGGGTACAGTTAAGAGAGTATTGAATTTAGAAAGAGAGCTCCATTCCTAATATTGAGTCTATCAGCAACTTAATTTGGGCTTTGGGTAGTGAGCTCTAAGTCTGCAACACTCAGCTTTTGCCTCTGGGTGCCCACCTTTACATCAACAAAAAGTGAACTAGACTATTTTGTTCAGTCTGGTGACGCATATGGAAAAAATAGCCCAGGGAGATTGGAGAGATTTAACCAGGAGCTCTGAGAATGGTTGAGTAAGAAAGGTTAAAATAGACAACAAGATTGAAGTAGTGTACAGGTTTCTTTCAAATGTATAGTTTTTATACTTATCTATTTAATTTTGTCACACTTTTTAGGCAACACCAGGATATTCTTTGACCTACTGGGGAGTCAGATAATTTGATTACAATTCCTTCCATGCTCTTTAATAACTCTGTATGGTTGGGTAAGTCATTTAGCTAATCATGGACTCAAATTGTCAGTCTGAAATAAGTATATAGATAATAAACACCAAAGCCCATTTTATATTTATATCTAAAAGTTTCTAGAACTATACTTATCACATAGCAAATCCCCAGTAACTTTCTGTGTGAATAAAATAATCACCGACTCAATGTTTGAACTAATCCATTCATTCATGGATGAAGAGATAAATACATGAATGTCTCCCTTACTACCTTTATGGCAGGGTTGTGAAGATGATATAAGACACCATTTGGTAAAAGTGTATCCTAAATTAGAAGGTGCAGGATCCATCAGCCCTTGACTAGCTTGAAATGCTTAAGTGTGGATGGATATATTGCTTACTTGGTTTGGTCCTATGAGACCTAGCACTGTGACCACCATTGACACACAGATTACATATGGCCTCCATATTTTTTCTGATTTCCACCCAACATTCAAGGTCTTTCCAGATCAGGCTAGACCATATTACTGTATTCCTCCTCTGAGGAGCTCCTGTAGTATTTCTGCCCAGTGCCATCCAGTAGCAAATGGTCCTTTGTTTCATGACTGAGTTCTTCCTTAGAAAATTTCATAAATAGATTACCCAGATGGCTTCTAAAAACAGCCCAGTCTACACATTTAGATGATTTGATTGATAATGTTTTGAGCATAAATATTCCTTTTTCCCCTCCTCTAATACAGGACAGAAAGAAAGGCCAAAGAGCAAAGACTTGGTGTGATACACAGAAAGGCAGGTATACATTAGAGTAAGAGATACCCAAGTTGATTAAATCTTGACTGAGCCACTTCCTACTCATGTGACCTGGGACAAAGCATGTCGTTTTCTTATATTTCCATTTCTATTTCTAGATAATCAAGGTAATAATACATATTCATGGAGTTCTGGATATTAACTGAGAATATGCATATAGTACCTAATATACACTGGACAGCTAAAATATGTTTGTTTCCTCTTCTTGCCCACTTGTTTGACTACTTCTATTTATATAAACCTCACATACTAGCCCATGATGCAATTATTTGTTAACTACATACCCTATAGTAGGCAGTGTGCTAGATACTGTTTATAGTTCAGTGATCAACTAGAAAAGAGTCTGTCAATGGATGTCAGAGTTATGTGGGCAGTGATAAACATGTAAATAACTTAGTATAATGTAAGGCATAAAAATAAATGATAAGCACAGGATAAGATCACTGCTGTGAAAATATAGGATAAAGGAAGCCTTTAATTTCCTAGGGTAATTAGGAAGTTTTTGTGGAAGACATCACATTTAAGTTGGACCTTAGGAAGGATAAGCATAATTTTTTCAAAGATTCATTTGCTTATTAGAGAGAGAGAGAAAGAGAGCCTGAGAGCGGTCTGCCGGTGGTGGGGAGGGGCAGAGGGTGAAGGAGAGAGAGCCTCAAGCAGACTCCATGCTAAACATGGAGCTGCAGGCAGGGCTCAACCTCACCACCCTGAGATCACAACCTGAACCAAAACCGAGTCAGATGCTTACCGACTGCACCACCCAGGGGCCCTGAGCATAATTTTGATAGAATGAGTGGAAAGGAACAGTTAAAACAGAAGGAATAATATGCAAAAAAAAATGAAAGTTACAAATATTTTTAGGAAATGATAAATGCTTTGGCTGGGATATAGAGTGCTGTAAAAAACATTGAGGTGTGGACAATTTGTAATGTGGAAAAAATCATGGAAAGATTGGAACACATTCTGGGGGATTTATGTTTACAATTACCTGCTATATATAAAAACTCATGCATTACTTCTGTCACTCCGCCCAACATATTACAAATCCATAAATTGGGAAGATGCAAGGTTCATCACAAGGTTCACAGAGGTTTTGAGGTATTCCGATTTGAAAGCCCTTCTTTTCTCTGTCCACAAGACCACTGGGGTTACCATGCAGCTACATTTCTCTCAGATGTTTCTTCTATCTATTAGTGTATTATTATAAAAGGGGCCACTAAGCATGATAACACTACATTAAGGTCATTTTGCTCCCGAAAAATGCCCTCTCTTATTTCTTATGGTCATTGCAGAGGATCACCCAACTTAATTTCAGGAATACATGGAGGATAAAATTTCTAACTAAATCTGTGGTATTCTTCCATGAATTAAATATATATATACATATATATATATATATATAAACATTTAATCATCTTGGGACAAATGGTTATTTGGGGATAAGTGGATTTCTATCTTATAGCATACACCAAAATAACTCCATAATTTAGAATATCAAGGAAACTTAGGTACATTTCCTTTTAAATTGTAAATTTCAAGGATATGATCTACAGACTGAAAGAGAAATAACCAATATGTGTCATGTATACTACAAAGTGTTTTTATATTTAATATATAAAAAGTTTTTATAGATCAAAAGAAAAATATAGCCACCCCAACAGACCTGTACCTCTGAAACAAATAATACTTTATATGTTAAAAAAAAAAAAGAAAAAGATAGCAGGAAGGGAAGAATGAAGGAGGGAAAATCGGAGCGGGAGACGATCCATGAGAGACTATGGACTCTGAGAAACAAACTGAGGTTTCTGGAGGGGAGGAGGGTGGGGGGATGGGTTAGCCTGGTGATGGGTATTGAAGAGGGCACATACTGCATTGAGCACTGGGTATTATATGCAAACGATGAATCATGGAACACTACATCAAAAACTAATGATGTAGGGGCACCTGGGTGGCTCAGTCATTAAGCGTCTGCCTTCGGCTCAGGTCATGATCTCGGGGTCCTGGGATTGAGCCCCACATCGGGCTCCCTGCTCTGCAGAAGCCTGCTTCTCCCTCTCCCACTCCCCCTGCTTGTGTTCCCTCTCACTGTGTCTCTCTCTGTCAAATAAATAAAATATTAAAAAAAAAAAACTAATGATGTAATGTATGGTGATTAACATAACATAATAATAAAAAAATAAAATAAATAAAAAGCAAAAAAAATAAAGGTATAAAAATGTACAATATCATTAACAATCAAATGAATTTAAAAAAACAAAAACAAAAGAAAGAGCAGGATTTTCCCTCAAAGAGACTATTTTAAAGTGATGATATCCAATGCTGTTTGTGATTTAGAGAATAGGCATGTACATCCTAGCAGGAATATAATGGATTACAACCATTTGAAGAACATTTGCCAATATGTAACTGAATCCTTCATTTTATTCATACAATTTTAATTAGTAATTCACAGCTAAATAATTTATAATGTATGTAGGACTCAAAAACAAGGATATTGCTATGCTCATGATAGCATATGAAAATTGGCAAACACATTAATCTCCATATATTAGAGACTTATATAAATATCCTATGATACATTTTTAGTATGCAATACTATGCAGTTTTTAAAAAGTGCGTCATTACAGGACTACATAACATAAAATATTCAAACTATTTTATTAGACAAAAATAGCTTATAAAACAAATATTATGTTAAATAT
Organism: Neomonachus schauinslandi; assembly: GCF_002201575.2. NCBI lineage: Eukaryota > Metazoa > Chordata > Mammalia > Carnivora > Phocidae > Neomonachus > Neomonachus schauinslandi. Next base: position 60,749,723 of record NC_058413.1, on the reverse strand, counting down.
ATATATACAAACATCATCTAAAAGGAAAAAATAGAGTAGATGCAATAAAACATCTTATCTCTACGTGTTTATGATGTTTTTTGCTATTTTATTTTTTTACTTGTCTATACTTTATAGATTTTAACGTAAGAAAAGAAAAAACAAAGTATATCCTTTGCATTTAAAAGCCCACCCCAGGGGCACCTGGGTGGCTCAGTCGTTAAGTCTCTGCCTTCAGCTCAGGTCATGATCCCAGGGTCCTGGGATCTAGCCCAGCATCGGGCTCCCTGCTTGGCGGAAAGCCTGCTTCTCCCTCTCCCACTCCCCCTGCTGTGTTCCCTCTCTCACTGTGTCTCTCTCTGTCAAATAAATAAAATCTTTAAAACAAAACAAAACAAAAAAGAGCCCACCCCAGCTACTGAAGTATAATCTGTTGTATAAGTAACACTGTGTGTTCTTGTTCTTCAACATGGAAGCTCCCACACCTCTTCACTTCCCTGGAGAGGAACAACAGAGCACATCTGTATCAATCCACTGATACAGTACTTAGCTTTAGAAATCACCTCCAAAAGCATGTGAATTCTTAGATATGTTTTCTATTTGTGATTTACTCATAGTATGCATCAGGAGAGAAATTATTTGCTCTTTCTTTCTTTCTTTCTTTCTTTTTCTTTTTCTTTCTTTCTTTCTTTCTTTCTTTCTTTCTTTCTTTCTTTCTTTCTTTCTTTCTTTCTTTCTTTCTTT
>NC_058413.1:60649244-60748990 GCF_002201575.2 Neomonachus schauinslandi | reverse complement strand
TTTCTTTCTTTCTTTCTTTCTTTCTTTCTTTCTTTCTTTCTTTCTTTTTCTTTCTTTCTCTTCCGTCTTTCTTCCTTTCTTGCTTTTTTTGACTACCCATATTTTTTTACTTTTTATTGTTATGTTAATCACCATACATTACATCATCAGTTTTTGATGTAGTGTTCCATGATTCATTGTTTGTGCATAATACCCAGTGCTCCATGCAGAATGGAATATTATGCAGCCATCAAAAGGAATGAAATCTTGCCATTTTCAATGACGTGGATGGAACTGGAGGGTGTTATGCTGAGCGAAATAAGTCAATCAGAGAAAGACATGTATCATATGACCTCACTGATATGAGGAATTCTTAATCTCAGGAAACAAACTGAGGGTTGCTGGAGTGGGGGGTGGGTGGAAGGGATGGGGTGGCTGGGTGATAGACACTGGGGAGGGTGTGTGCTATGGTGAGCGCTGTGAATTGTGCAAGACTGTTGAATCACAGATCTGTACCTCTGAAACAAATAATGCCTATGGTTCCATCTGGTGTCTGTAACAGGCTCATAATACGCAATACTCAGTGTTCCTGGGTAGTGTGGGCTCCAATCATATCATGTTTCTGGGGCATGAAAGTTTTGCTTTCATTTCCCCAAATGGAACAGAGTTGGATGATCTTGTTAATTTTGAGTGTTTTTTTGGTGCCATATAATCACACTCCCAAGCTGGATGGGGTGGGGAGGCATTGGGATTAATTATTATGGAAATTGTCCAAAAGCTCTTTTCTCTCTCCCTATAAAAAAGGTACATTTACAATGTGACTAGAAAGTAGAAAACAATTTCATCCTGTTACAAAGCCAATATCTTTTTATCTGATATGGTATACAGAAGCCCCTATTTGTATCACTCTTACTCAGAATATCACTGTGAGTGATAATATATTAAAAATCTAGAAAGGTCAGGAGCATCATTTTGGTAGTGAAATGAAATAAAAAATCATTCTGTGGGGATAGCTTGTCTCCTAGTGGATAGTCTTTGTACTCTCTGTATATAATATCAGAGTGAATGTTTTCACAAAAGTAATTAAAGTTTGCATCAACAAATAACCTTCAATATTTATCTGAACCTCTTTTCTAACAAAGGGAGCTTGAGGCACTAGGCAGAGAGCAGCAGGATAGGCTGTGTATCTATATGTACAGAGTGATACTGAAAACCAAGTATAAAATTCAGAGATGGTTTCAGTTTGAAGTGGAACTGAGGTACAGGGATAAAAGGACATGTCTGCATACGTATAAGAACAAGAAGCTCAAAGCAGGAATACCTGGGTCTAGGGGCTCCTGGGTGGCTCAGTTGGTTGCACGTCTGCCTTCAGCTCAGGTCATGATCCCAGGGTCCCTGCATCAAGCCCTCCATCAGGATTCCTGCTCAGCGGGGAGCCTGCTTCTCCCTCTCCCTCTGCTGCTCCCACTCCTGGTGCTATCTTGCTCTCTCTCTGTCAAATAAATAAATAAAATCCTAAAAAAAAAAAAAAGAACAGCAGCGTTTAAGAGATGAAGGTATTGCCACATTTGCTTCATAATAGGGCTTATTTGGCTTCAGACAAGACATGGAGATACAGAGGAAGATACTAAGCTATCCTAGACGATACAGTCTGTGTCTTACGTGATACACTGATTAAATGAAGAGATTCCACTTTGAATACTTGATTTAGGAATTATAATATAAAGGACATATATATTAAATTGGAACCTATTTATATATTAGATGCTGAGCTAGAGAGCTATTAGGGTAAATGCTTCTGCAATGATAACATGGGGCTTGCATCAACAAGAGGGAAGGGAGAAAATTATAGTACTTCCATCCTCCCACTTCTCCATTTTCAAACATCTCTTGAGAAGCTAACATGCTGCAAACATTCAGTCAGACTTCCAAAGTGCTGGCCCCTAGAGGGTTCAACAAATTAAAGGGCAATATGGGGCTGAGCAAGGAGGGGAAAGCAGCTGAGTTTGTTACAAGGCACTGTACAACTAATATTGCCTAGATAGTACACAGGCTGATATATATTGTGTCATGTAACAGCAGTGGGTATCTCTGAGTCACAATCACCACCAACGGAATGTTTGAGCAAAGCACAAGGTAGAGAATGATGGTATTGTGGGGGTGATAATAAAATTGAGGCGATAAGCCAGTGTTGTTTTCTAAAACAAAATCAAGAGGTTTTCTGTTAAATGGCACCAGCAATAGACAGTCTAAGGTCAGAACTCAGAGGTTGAAGAGAAAAGCCCATAGTCAGCCCTCTAAGATGTGTAGCATAGATTAATATAGTACAGTATATGTAGATTAATAAACAATAACAATTGTTTATTAGGACACTGTTCTATATGCTAGGGATAGAGTGGTATAAAAATCATAAAGCTAGGGCGCCTGGGTGGCTCAGTTGGTTAAGCGACTGCCTTCGGCTCAGGTCATGATCCTGGAGTCCTGGGATGGAGTCCCGCGTCGGGCTCCCTGCTCAGCAGGGAGTCTGCTTCTCCCTCTGACCCTCCCCCCTCTCATGTGCTCTCTCTCTCTCATTCTCTCTCTCAAATAAATAAATAAAATCTTTAAAAAAAATCATAAAGCTAGAGGGAGACAAAAATCCTTCCCATCATGTATAAAAATAAATATTCGATAATTATATGTATATAGGAAAGCATATATAGGAAAGCAGTCAAGGTATATAGGAAAAGTAGAGGTGGGTCCCCCATTTTTCATTTATTTTTTTTAATTAGAGTTAGTTTCAGGCGTGCAACTTAGTGGCACAAATTTGGCAAGTTTATACGTCATTCCATGTTCACCAAAAGTATAGCTATCATCTGTCCAGTTACATCACTATTACAATATCACTGAGTGTATTCCTTATGTTCTGCTTTTTATTTCCGTGACCTACTTACTCATTCCTTAACTGGAGGTTTGTATCTTCCTCTCCCCTTCACCCATTTTGCCCATCCCCCCACCTCCCTCGCCTCTGGCAAGCATCAGTTTGTTCTCTGTGTTTTTGTTCTGATTCTGCATTTTGTTTATTATTTATTTATTTTTTAGATTTCATTTATGAGTGGACTTTTTCACTTAGCACATGATACCCTCTAGGTCCATCCATGTTGTCTTAAATGGCATGATCTCATCCTTTTTTATGACTGTAATATTCCAGTGTGTGTGTGTGTGTGTGTGTGTGTGTGTGTGTGTGTGTACCCAGTGTTTTCCTTATCCATTCATCTGTTGATAGATGCTTAGGTTGCTTCCATGTCTTGGCTATTGTCAATAATGCTGTATAGGTCCCCCATTTTGAATGTGATAGCCTTTCAAGGTCTTACTGAAAAGTTGGTATTTGAGTAAAAAGCTGAAGGAGGTAAAGAATTTATGTGACTATCTCAGAAAACATCATTTTAGTTAGAGGGAACAGGGAGAACAAATTCTTGAAACAGGAATAGGTCTGTTGTGTTTGATCAATGACAAGGAGTTTGATGTGGTTATAGCAGAGTGGGTAAGGAGAAAGGCAGTGGGAAATAAGGTCTGAGAGTTAAAGGGCATGAAGCAGGTCATACGGTTCCTTCCTAGGAATCTGGCTATTACTCTGAATGAGCTGGGAACTCACTGGAGTGTTCCTAGCAGATTTGCCATGACCTAACAGGAGACCACTACAGGTAGGGAAAAAGGCAGAGGCAAGGCAATCCCACAAGGTAATTACAATAAATCCAATAAAGAGAAATGGTTACTTGGAGCACAATGTTAACAAGTGGTGGGAAAAGTATTTGTAATACTATATTTGATACACCAAGACTTGGAAAGATTGATGGAATAATTGGCTACAGGCCATAACAGAAATAAAGAAATCAAATCCAAGACGATTCCATGATTTGGAATGTGAATAACTGCAAGAACAAAGTAGTTCTTTACTCAGATGGGAAAGTATGGGGGTAAACAGGTGGGTGTGAAACAGAATTTTGTTGTCGGCATGTTAAATGTCAAATGTCTGTTAGATATCTAAGAATAGCTGTTACTTAGGTAGTAGGCTATGATGACAGGAAACTCACCAGTGAAACCTTTTTATCGAATAAAGATGAGATATTTTAAACCAATTGTAGGAAGGGAGAATACCACTGAGGATCTTAGTACTGTCTTAAAGGGGGACATTGGAAGGGCATTTATAAGGTCTGGACATGAATTATTTAAGGTGGATCTTTTAAGTAGGCTAGTGGTTGATAATAGACCAAGTTAAAATATTTATTTATTTATTTATTTATTTATTTATTTATTTATTTAGAGATTTTTATCAAGTACTACTACTAATCTTGGCATATTTTGGTGGGCACCACATTTTGGTATAGTGGGTTAGCAGTTGAATAATGTGCACACTTTATAAAACAAAATCCTCCTTTATTTGTTTAGTTTGACTATATTTCAAAAGTATACAAAAATATGATGTACTTTTATCTTTTAACAACTTTATCAAGTATCACTGACTTATAAAAATTGTCTGTATTTAAGATGTACAACTTGATGTTTTGATATATATATATATGCATTGTGAAATGATAACCATGATAAAGCTAATTGACATATTCATCATATCACATAGTTCCATTTCTGTGTATATGTGTGTGTGTTGAGAAGATTTAAAATCTGCTCTCTTAGCAAATTTCTATTATACAATAAAGTATTGTTAATTATCATCACCATGCTGTACATCAGATCTCCAGAATTTATTCATTTTGTGTACTGAGACTTTATACCGTTTGACCAACATCATTCCATTTCCCTCCTGCCCCTACTCTGGAAAGCATTATTTTAATCTCTGCTTCTGTGAGTTTGACTATTTTATATAATACATATAAGTGAGATCATGCAGTATTTCCTCTTTCTGTGTCTTGTTTATTTCATTTAGCCTAATGTCCTCCAGCACCATCCATGTTGTCACAAATGTTAGGATTTTCTTCTTTTTAAGGCAGAATAATATTCCTCTGTGTGTGTGTGTGTGTGTGTGTGTGTGTTTTCTTTATCCATTCACTCATTGGAGAAAATTTAGGTTCTTCTCATTTCTTGATTATTGTGAATAATTCTGACATCAACATGGGAGTGCAGATAACTCTTTACAGTTCTGATTTCCTTTCTCTGGATTTATACTTACAAGTGAGATTACTAGATAATATGATTTTAATTTTTACTTTTCACATACTTCTAATTTTTTGAGGAACCTCCATACTGATTACCTTAATGGCTGTACTATTCACTTTCCCACCAACAGTATATAAGGGTTCACTTTTCTCCACATCTTCGCCAATACTTTGATAACAGACATCCCAACAGGTATGAGATGATATCTCATTGTAGTTTTGATTCACATTTTCCTGATGATTTAGAATTGGCAGGCAGAAGCTGTCTGTCTAAGGCAGTTTTAAGAATTCCTAAGAATCCTTAGTTTGAGGTCATCAGTTGAAACAGTCTTATAGTAATTAAAGCTTGATTTGCATCTCTTTGAGACACATGGATCCAAGAATAAGCAGTCTAGGGTTCAGAGTAAAATGATAACAGTACCTGAAATGTCCTTTTCATTGAAGCTCCAAGATGGTTTCTCTGAGGTCTTTTCCAAAAGATGAAGTCTATAGGTTTAAAATTGTGAAGAGTTTTTGGTGTTGTTTATTGTTTGTTTTTTATTTAAGATGTTGAGGAAAAGCTGTTTGTATCTTGGTAATAACACTAGGTGCATTGTTTAAATTCTTTTTGATGATTACTCATATCACCCTGTAATAAGGCAGTGTCTATGATTGGTGGAAGCAATTCCAGAGAGCTAGGATTCTCAGTTCATATGGATAAAATAAATGGACTTTCAAAAGAGTTGACCTTACTGTCATTAAGGTCAAAGGTAAAAATTTAGGCTAAGGAAGTTCAAGGGTTTCTGAAAGTTTGGCTCATTTAAGTTTTTAATATCTTTTGAGGTGAAATTCATGTAACACAAAATTAATCATTTTAAAGTGAACAATTCAGAATTTTTAATTTGTTCACAATGTTGTGCAGCCGTCATCTTTATCTGGTTTCAAAATGTTCTCATCACCTCCATAAGAGAACACATTCCCATTAAGCAGCCACTCATTCCCCCTTTCCTTAGCCCCTGACAGTCACTCATATACTTTCTGTCTCTATGGATTCACCTATTCTAGATATTTCATCTAAATGAAGTCATACAATATGTAAATTTTTATATCTAGTTTCCATTTTGCATAATAATTTTGTGGCTTATTCACATCGTAGCTTGTGTCAAAACTTCGTCCCTTTTATGGCTGAATTAATTTTCCACTGTAAGGACTTATCATATTTGTTATCCATTCATCCATTGATGGACATTTGGATTGTTTCCATCTTTTGGCTATTGCAAATAATGCTGCTTATAAATATCCATGTACAAGCATTTGTATGAATACCTGTTTGCTATTTTTTGGGGTGTGTACCTACTAATCTAAGTTTGAGAATTAGTTTTGTCCTTTTAACCTTACTTGAATACTGAATGTGATATGGGAAGTACCATTTTAAATTAGAGGAAGTGCCTTACAAAGCTAGCTGACAGCAACATTAGTAAGGTGAGTGTTTCCATCATGATATAGTTTGGGCCTCAGTAGAAAAAAAGTCAGGCAATCCTTTTTCATTGTTGTACTGTTAAAGTTTTGGTTTTCCAACTTGGAAAAGCTTTGTTCTATCTTCATTATATAATAACCTAAGCAAATCCATAGCCTATTTCTGGGAAAATGGTATAAAACCCATTTGTAGGCACAGAGCCATCAAGATTTTGGCTCTAATCACTGCCTTACCTTTAAAGTTTTGTCAATATTTTGCTACAGGCAAGTAGAACATGTACTAGACACCTTAATGACTATATAGTTAAAGTTTCCCTACCAGTTGGCTTAAGATCACATCCAATTTATCTCTATTATGGTGGTAAGATGAACAGAACAGCTCTGGCTATTATTTATTATTATTATATTAACTGGTAATATCAGAATGAAAGAGAGCACCATCCTCTCTTGTAGTATAACATAGAATTAATTAATAAAGCCTGCAGTTAGTTAATGGCTACTGGGAATAATAACATATAACAAACAGTAAGAACATTGAAAACCTCCACAGCCTTTTGATTTATTTCATACTTATGCTGATTGTGCTGGTTGATAGGAGTGGTAGAACCTAGAAACAAGATCAACTTGGAGACAATTATGTCAGACTTTATAGTTAAGCATAGTTATATTTATTTTAATATAAGAAATAATTGTTGAATTACATTTATATTATGATATTTTGCTTATATATAATTAACCTAGGAAGATGGAATTATTCTCTTGATTTGTCAGTTATTTATTTAATGTCAATAGCACTAATTTTTAATAAATAAAAATTTGGAGAATGACAAGGAAACCCTAACTATTCCTGTTGTCACTTCTTTTACAAGTAAAAAGGAAATCTTTATAATAGTTTATGTAAGAAATATAGACTTATATAGGTTATATAAAATGACAAAAAAGACATCTTGAGCATTTCATTATTCTGAATTTGGCATTTGGATCAGAAGTCTGACAAAGCATGAACATGCCATTAGTATCCAAACAGGTAATATTTTCAAAATATACAGCATTGAGAAACCGTGATCATTAGGAACTTCTAACTTTTTTTCCCCCAAAACTAAAGATTTGTTATTGTTATAATGATTAAGGTTTATGCTGAAATTATAGAAATATAACATAATATAGTATGTGGTAGTTCTGTAATCTAAGCACAGAATACTTTAGTCCATTATAAGGAAAAATCTAACTTCATTCTATTTGAATATTATACATCTAACAATATAGAACAAAACATTAATTAGTGTATTTTATAGGTATGGGCTAAATTGTGTCCCCTCAAAAGAAACCCTAACCCCCCAGTATAACTGTATTCGATATAAGGGTATAAGTAAGGTTAAGTGATGGTGGGACCATCATTTGATAGCATTAACATCTTTTAAGAAGAGTTATTGGAGAGCTTGCTTTTTCTCTCCATCATGCGGGCAGCCATCAGCAAGCCAGGAAGAGAACTCTTATCAGAAACTACCTTGCTGGAATGTCCAGTGCAGATTTTCCAGCCTCCAGAACTGTGAGAAAATTAATTTCAGTTGTCTAAGCCACCAGTCTGTGGTATTTTGTGATAACAGCCCAAGCTGTCTAATAAACAGATATATACACACACACATATGTATATATATGTATACACACAAATAGATGACATATTTAAAGTTTTCAAATTTAGAACTAAATTAAAATTAAATTTTATCATCATACCAAATAAGACAGCATATATATTGAATTTACCATCTTAATAAACCATAACAATTCCCTTGATAAATAAATAGATCATATTCATTCTCTTATACTTTTAGTAACTATTCTATAGAATTTGATTTAGCCATTTATATAAACCACCACCTTTAAATCATGAAAAAGTAAACCTATGCCAAATACTAACTAAAATATGTGCTAACCTAATTTTTGTATGTTGGTTTCTAAACCAAGTTAAATCAGTTCAGTTGGTTCACAGATTAATTAACCAATTCAGTTGGTTCACGGAATATAACATGAACTCTTTTCAGTATAATTTGTAAATTTCTGTTTTCATAAGCTAGATTTTTTTAAAGATTTTTGTTTATTTATTTGACAGAGAGAGAGAGACAGCTAGAGAGGGAACAAAAGCAGGGGGAGTGGGAGAGGGAGAAGCAGGCTTCCTGCCGAGCAGGGAGCCCGATGCAGGGCTCCATCCCAGGACCCTGGGATCATGACCTGAGCTGAAGGCTGACGCTTAACAACTGAGCCACCCAGGCTCCCCCATAAGCCAAATTTTAAAAGATTCTTGAAATAATATCCAAAACCCTAAGTATCTAGTTTTTCTTCTTACATAGCAGCTCAGAACAAGTCATTACTCAAATTCATAGTTAAATATTTTCTTCCCAGTTATCATTTTTTTATATGGCCATCACTGTAAAAGGTTTATTTTCTTCCTTCTGCAGGGAAAGAAGAAGACTTAAATGTAGGAAAACACATCTTAACACATATATCCAAAAGAAAGAAAGTTTTTAGAACTGGTTTAAATAACTCAGGCTCTTGATTATTTCACCAAGTCATTCAATCCACACGTTGATACTTATTAATTCCTGAAGTATAGAAATGAAAGACAGTTGTCTCATGTATTATACAAAGTAATCTTTCTTTTTGGCAAACAGGGCAGTGAATCTCTTCAAAAGATTTTTTTCCTTTTTTAATTTTTCTTTTTTTGTTGGTCTCAAGTGTGCCTCAAATGAATAATCTCATTCATGTCAAAATTTTCCCAAACTAGCCACTGCAATTCCAAATTATCCTTGATGAAATTATGCCAGCTAGGGAAATATGTACAAATTAAATCTTGTAAGAAGCATGTGTTTGGACTGAATAGAATGCAGATGATATGGCTGGAGTAGACCACAGAAGACTGAACCTTTATCTCCAGAGTCAGACAAAAGGCCAGTTATTGCTAACTGCTTGATGTAGGTCTTATTCACCTCTTTATCTTCAGCATCTGCCCTTTTTACCATATGACTTTTAGTTTACAAATAAGAGAAGAATAAGAGAAGGCACACACAAGCACTTCCGAATCATTTTGGTCCAGAATTGACATACGTCAATTTTGCTTATGGTCTTTTGGCTATCTATAAATGGCCAAATTTGGCAAAAAGTTGATGGCCTTGCCTTGATGTAAGCATGTTCTGGAAAATATGGGTCTTAACTGGACAGCTGTTTCTCAGAAAAAAATCTGTACTCTATGGAAGAAAACAGATATTTGGTGGATAGTTTGGCATCCCTACCAAAGTCTGCCTCTCTGGTCATCAAATTTCTTTGTGCACTCCTCTTCTCAAGCAAAGAACATATTCAGTACTGCTTTCCCCTTCCCCCAAAAGGAGAAAATCCCAAATGTCATACTGGTGGATCCTCTACTCATCTCAAAGGCTAAATCTCTGGGTAATCACAATTCTCTCCATCAGGTCATATATAACTCCTCATTATTTATAAAACTATAAATTGAAAGACAAGCTGTTTGTTTATTCATCACCCAATGCACAATGCAGGAAACAAGGGTGGAAAATAAATTAAAAACTCCCGGTTGGAAAAGAAGAGACACAAAGCAGTCACCAGTTTGTAGAAATAATGAGATCCTCCAGGACTGGCATTGTAAGGAGTCCTGTTGTGGGGAAAATTCCTTAATTAGTAATACTGCTCTCTGGGAGGAATTATTTTACCTACTGTTAATTGTTCTTGGATTCATTGCCTCAAAGTTTCTTCCTCTTCTATCTTCCGTAACATATCTGAAGTTTTCACAGCCTACCAGATGCCCATCCAAGTTTGGAGGAACAAGTATCATTTTAAAAATTGAATGTCATGGGTATCTGGGTGGCTGTTAGTTAAGTGTCTGCCTTCAGCTCAGGTCATGATCCAGGGCTCCTGGGATCCATCGAGCCCTGCATTGGGCTTCCTGCTCCAGGGGAACTATGTTTCTCCTTCTCCCCCTGCCCCCCCCCCCCTCCCTTTGTCCTTCCCCCTCCCCTGCTCATGCTCTCTCTCCCCACCCCCCTCTCTCACTCTCAAATAAATAAATAAAATCTTCTAAAAAAATAAAAATTGAATGTCAGAAGATATTTTAAATCTGGACTTTGGTTGTTTTTGGCAATACAGTTCCCTGAGAAATAAAAAGAAAACCAAAAAACAACTTTTAACTATGTGCTTATAGTCAATTCCATGGGCCAGCAATCACATCTGAAATGGTTTCCTGGACATGTTTCTCAAATCTGCTTTATTTCTTAACTTTCTCATCCACACTGCTCTCTCTTTAAGCTTAATAGTACCTCTCTTAAAATCATCTGAAACAATGGACTTAAATGGGATGTACCTCTCTTAATGTTTTGCAACAGAGCTGATACTAAGTAGTTTAAGGGGACTTAGAGGTTCTTTGCTGCATAGTTTTTAAACATTATATCTTGCTATTTGAGGGCCCATAAGCAGTAACTGTCTAATATGTAATGGTGTTAGTCTCTAGACTTTCTCTAATTCCTTTGATCTCTGCTTAAAAATCTCCCAGTCCTTGCTTGAGTTCATTTTTTCTTTCAAATACTCTGGACAGCCAACAGTAGCCAGACACACACTAACATTCTGGTGTAATCTAACCATTTTCCCTAGAACTGTAGGACCAGCAGGCACATTGTTTTACCATTTTGTTCCAATAAAACAGAACTCTACATCTTTCCTAATAACTCTGTCTACTTGGATGCCCACCATCCAGCCACTAAGCCAACATTATGTATTTGAGCTTGTTGTTGAAGCCATTCTTTTTTTTAAACTCTTTTTTTTTAAAGGTTTTATTTATTTATCTGAATGGGGGGGGGGATATGAGTAGGGGGAAGGGCGGAGGAACAAGCAGACTCCAGGCTGAGCGAAGAGCCTCATGTGGGGCTCAATCCCAGGACCCTAAGACCATGACCCCAGCTGAAGTCAGATGTTCAACCAATGAGCCACCCAGATACCCCGAAGCCACTCTTTAATTCAAGTTATAGTTAGGCTACTTAGAGTAATGACAAACACTAGTATAATCTCTAAATTTCAGAGGCTTAACACAAAACTTTTTTTTTCTTGCCTATCTGAGTGCTGCAGCAAATCCACAGGGCTCTGTTCTACATAATCATTCAGTGATCCAGCATGATGGAGGCTGTTCTATCTTCCTTTGAAGTTAGCATCTTTGAAGGTTGACAGTGACATTGATACCAGGCTGACAGAGACAGAGAGATGAGATGTAGAGAAAATCACATCTGTTTCTTAAATACCAGGGCCTGAACGTAAGTGACACACAGCACTTCCACTCACATTCTGCTGGCAAGAAATTGTAATGTTCATTTAATCCCACCTTGCTGTAAGGAAACTGGGACCTGCAGTTAAACAGAGCAGTTCTACACTACAGAAAAGGAGCATGAATCTTTGGGGTCAGTTAGCTGTCTTGCTCCAAATGTTAATTTGACAATTAGGTTTATTGTTAGCTTAAGGTGCCAATTTATCTCATTTAATTCTTACAATAAACTTTAATATAGACATAATAAATTTTACCTCCCCTATTTAATCAAATGGAGATTTAGAAATATTAAGTTATTAACCACAGTGACATGGGATGTATTGGGGTCAGAAATCTTAACAATGATTTACTAATTTTTTTTTTCTTTTTGTCCTTGACATCCTATGGAGAGTGGCAATTTCAACTATTTAAAAAAAGAAATGTTTGTTATTTACTGAGTGATTAAGAAAATTCTCTAGAATTTCACAACTACAGTGAGAATTCACAGAGAACCACAAAGCAAAGACTGGAAGCAAAGGATTGAGGGGCAGGGGCACCTGGGTAGCTCAGTCCATTGAGCATAGGACTCTTGGTTTTGGCTCAAGTCATGATCTCAGGGTCATGGGATTGAGCCCTGCCTCAGGCTCTGAGCTCAGCGGGGAGTCTGCTGGAGATACTCTCTCTCCCTCTCCCTGTGTCCCCCTCCCTGCTCTCTTTCTCCCTCTAAAATAAATAAATAAATAAATCTTAAAAAAAAAGGTGAGGGACAGAACTACCCATAGCAGTATAGAGCTGTATGACTGAAAGATCTATAGCCAGTGCCTTTCTGTAAATGTGTACTAAACTTTCCCAGTTATGCACATTACTCAGTACCTACATAGGTGTGCCAGGCATGGGGTCAGTGATAACTCTGAAGGAATTCATTAGTAGATAGAACCTCTCTTCCAATATAAAACTCAGATATATAGCTCTGAAAGGAGATCACCCCACTGAAGAAAGTCAGCTAGACCAAGAATATCTAAGTATATTCTCATCAAGTTCATCCAACTTTTGGGCTCTTCTCGTATATTCCAGAAGCCAAACCTCTCCATTTTGAAGAATAAGCCAGGGTTCCATTTAGATTCCCTTGCATAGCTGAGATAGTCAGTGTCTTTCAAAAAGTCATTACCAAAAACTTTTAAGACCATAATAGTCTACCACATAAGTGTGTATTTGTATTTCCTATCATATCTAAGATTGTTTTCAATGCCTATGAGACCTTCACATTTTACCTGAACTCCAAAGAGATGAAATAAACTCCATTTCCAGGTTTCCTCACTTCTTAGCATGAGATTATCTCCCTAAGACTGGCAATGTGTTGACATTAATCAGCATGGACCACACTTCCAAGAGTTCAGATCAATCTTCTGTCTCTTCATAGTACTATCTAAAGGGGAAATGGAAAGGGAGGGAGAGGGAGACTCCACTTTTATTCTACATGGGTCCTCCCCTTTTGTTCTTTCTAGACATGAAGGCTACCATTTGCTTAAAGAATTGGCTCTAGGCACAATCTTGACCTATAGCTATAAGAAAACTTTCTGTACATAGTATTGGCTCCATTCTGATAGTGCCACCAATATAACCATAATTTAATTTTGAGGACAGACGTTATTTTAGAGGAATTATCTCTATTCAGTTTATTAATTTCCTTCCCAGTAATTTACTCTTCTATTCACTTATTCATTAACTTATTTATTTATTCACCCATTGATATGAACCAAATGTTTTTATCCCCCTAAAAAAGTCCTGTGTTGAAGGCTAATCCCCAATGTGATATTACTCAGAGATGGAACTTTTGGGAGGTGATAAGGTTTGGATATGGTAATAGGATAAAGACCTCATGATGAGAATGGTGCCCTTCTAAGAGGCTAAAAAGTGTACAGCTCCCTTACTCTGCCATGTTGAGGATACAGCAAGAAGATAGAAAATGTGTCAGTTTCTTGATCTTGGACTTCCCAGCCTCTAAAACTGTGCGAAATAAATGTTTGTTGTTTAAGTCACCCCTCTCTGGTAATTTGTTACAGTAGCCTGAACTGATGAAGACACCCATATATTGAAAGATCACTCTGTGCAGTTTTTTTTTTTTTTTTTTTTTACCATTTACTGAATGAAGTATTTAGCATGGGAAGATGATCATAACAAATTACTTGTCCAAATGAAGCTTGCAATCTGCTGGAGAAGTAGACTGGTAAAGAGTAATTATAATGCTAGAATGGAAGTATATATAAGATGAATGAGAACAAAAGAGAAAGAGCACATTGAGTCGCCAGAGTAATCAGTGCAGTTTTCCTAGAAAAGATAGCTTGTGGACTGAGGACCCTAGCACGCACATGGAGAAAAGGTAGTCCAGGCAGGAGACCAGCAGTAATGGATGGATGGGAATGTGAAACAGAATGACATTTTCACTTAACTGAACAAGTTCTTAATATATTAAGTAGTGGAAACACCAAAGCATGAGGTTAGTGAAATAGGCAGAGGACAGGACACCACACCATTTTTAGGAATTTTGACTTTATTGTGAAAGCAATAAGAGTATGAGGAAGGTTGTCAATCATTCCTGTTTGATATCTGCTAAAGCATATGGGGGAGTGGTTTAGAAGGTTTCCCTACAGTCAGGTTCAATGCACGTGTTAGAAGGACTCAGACTTGTGTATAAAACAGCAATCTATTAGAGGAAATGGTTTAGTGGAATCTTGCATACATTCATGACCAAGACTCATGAATGTAGCATTTCCTAATAGAAAATCATTAATTCCAATGGCACCAGACCATTAATCATAATACATTCTTTTGTTAAATCCTAGTGTTCTTGAAAGTGTAATTTATAGGTCAAATCTCACAAATGCTTGGTTCAGAGTAACTGAGGCATTGCTGAAGGATGCATTGCTTATATCTGCAGTTCACTAATAAGCTTAAATATGATGACTAAACATTTGTCATCATTCAAATGGATTTCAACCCTGGCCAGCTCACATAAACAAATAGCCGTACAGTGGCAGACTTAGCTTTTCTCCTCTTATTTCATCTAGCAGCTGGCTTTTGGGTATCTATAAATGGCCAAATTTACATAGCATGAGATGCTTTGAGATCACAGGAAGACAAAACAGAGAAGGGAAGATACTCAGTGCACATAGCTCAGAGTCCTCCAAGATCCTGACTTTAGAATAGGCCAACACTCTCAAATAATATGCATTAATATTTTGTAAAATTAAGGGCTGGATACTAGCAGTATTTCCTAAGTGATCTGGATACTCTCACTTCAGCCTTGACTTTGCAGTCGGGCAAATTAAAAAAAGCCTAAACTGTCCTACCTAAGACCTTCTGAATAGATGTTTGGGATGTACTTGGAGAAAAAATAATATTTATCTGCAAAGATAAAAGGAAAATAATATTTGAAAAAGAGGTAAAAATATGTAGAAGGGAAATAATATTATATTGTCTTAGTTCAGTAGCGCTGCCATAACACAGTACCACAATCTAGGTGACTGAGAACAGAAATTTGTTGTCTCACAGTTCTGGAAACTAGGAGTCTGACATCAAGGTGTTGGCAGGGTTGCTTCCTTTGGAGGGCAGCAAGAAAGAATCTTCTCCATGCTTCACCCCTAGCTTCTGGTGGTTTTTCAGCCAATCTTTGGTGTTCCCTGGCTTGTTGAAGCATTTCCTCTATCTCTGCCTTCATCTTTACATGGTCTTCTCCCTGTATGTGTCTGTCACCCAGTTGCCTCTTTTTTATAAAAACAACAGTCATTTTGGACTAGGGCTCACCCTAATGACATCATTTTCACTTAATTTCATCTGCAAAGACCCTATCTTCAAATAAGCTCACTTTATGAGGCATTGGGGGTTAGAACTTCAACATATAAATTTGGGGGAGATACAACTCAACACATAATAAATATGTTTAGAGAATCTCATATATTAAATATGGCTACACTGTAGGATGGTTTTTAGGTTGGAGTCAGATGATGGAGGGCCTTTATATATAATGCAAAGAATAAATGATATTGATTAGTGTCAAACTAGAGTTTGATTTCTAGTGGTGTGCAGTGAGCCTCTATTCTTGTTATTTCCTACTATCATTCCCTAAGTGCTTACTATGGGCTTATTAGCAATGTTAAATCTTTTATAAGCTAAATATTTTTGATTGCTCTAGAAACTAGACAATCCCCAGTTTACAGATGAAGTAATAGAGGCAACTGGAAGTTTAATAACCACCAAAGCAATTGAGCTAGTAAAAGGTAGAGTCAGGAATTCAATATAGACAGTCTTATTCCAAGAATCCCTGCTCCACTTTCTATTTTACACTGTCCTTAAACATGCTATGATACCTATACAATATTCAGTCCAATTTTTTTTTTTTATTGATCTCCAAATCTTATAGCTTTGAGGCTTAAATGAGCTTATGGAAGGCAAAGTTCTTACTGTAATTGTAATATGTTATTTATATTATTGTTACAATGAAGACTAAAAAGGGAAAGGAGAAAAAAAATGAGAGAGCAGTGTATTGGAGGCCCAGATGGATAAACTTTGGTACAATGGGTAAGATATTTCATGAAAACAACTGGGTAGAAGGAAACACACAAATATCTTAGGATCTGTCAGGTGACTCCTCAGTGGATAAATATTACCTGGAAAACCAATCAGTGAAGGTAATGTTGAGGAAATTGTCACTTACTTAGAATAAATGACAAAAGAATGTCTCCCAAGTTTCTGTTTTATCATGGAAAATTATATTCCCAGAACAGGTCGCATAACAATGGGGTTAAATGATTGTTAAATG
Source organism: Neomonachus schauinslandi (assembly GCF_002201575.2). Lineage (NCBI taxonomy): Eukaryota > Metazoa > Chordata > Mammalia > Carnivora > Phocidae > Neomonachus > Neomonachus schauinslandi. The sequence goes on along the minus strand of NC_058413.1, from coordinate 60,732,288 downwards.
AAGTATAAGGAATACCTTTACAACAATGCACTATAACACCAAGACATACTAGTCAAGAAGATGAAAGTTTCATTTTACCACTAGCTTGTCTTAGTAATGGGTCCAATTAGTGTTAATAATTATAGAATTATTGACAAAATAAATAATATGAATTATACCCATAGCAGTTCATGCATCTAGAAGTTCTTTTTTTTTTTTTTAAAGATTTTATTTATTTATTTGAGACAGAGAGAATGAGAGAGACAGCACATGAGAGGGGGGAGGGTCAGAGGGAGAAGCAGGCTCCCTGCCGAGCAGGGAGCCCGATGCGGGACTCGATCCAGGGACTCCAGGATCATGACCTGAGCTGAAGGCAGTCGCTTAACCAACTGAGCCACCCAGGCGCCCTAGAAGTTCTTCAAATATTCACTTTTCAATGCTCTCCTTTCTCTGTTCTCCTAATGATGTCTGGAACAAGCTCACATATGACATGAGGTAATGTGATATCAAAACTTAATATGGAGGAGCAAGACGGCAGAGGAGTAAGAGACCTAAATTTTGTCTGGTCCCAGGAATTCAGCTAGATAGGGATCAAACCATTCTGAACACCAACGACCTCAACAGGAGATCAAAGAAAAGAATAGCAGCAACTCTCTAAACAGAAAAGCGACCACTTTCTGGAAGGTAGGACGTGCAGAGAAGTGAATCGAGGCAATATTCGGGAAGATAGACGGCGGGGGAGGGGGCCTCCGTCAGCCACTTCTGGTAAGTGATAGAGCAGCAGAGCACAAAATTGGAACTTTTAGAAGTTAGCTCTGCTGAGGGACGTCGCTCCAGTGGCTAAGCGGGGGGTGGAAACCTCGCTGGGACAGTGTGATCTCAGGACCCGTGGGGTCACAGAAAGACTGGGGGTGCCTGAGTGTGGCAGAGCTCCCAGGTATCGGAGCAGGGAAGCCAGCTGCAGAGACAGAGCAGAAGAGTGGGCTCTCAGCTCGGGGTTGCCATAAACTGTGATCCGCGGCAGAGCTGGGCCACTGCTCTTCCAGCAGGGACCGAAGGAGCAGCAGATCCGGGGAGACTCCCCTTCCTCCCGTGGGAGGAGTGGTGTGGGAGCACACTACAGGGATCTGCTGGATTTGGAGACTCCACATGGGGTCATGAGCCAGAGATAGAAACGCTCCATCACAGGCCAGGTGAGCACGGAGTGTGGCTGGAGACTGGGGAGACGGGAGTGACTGACGGCTTTTCTCTGGGGGCTCACTGAGGAGCGGGGCCCCGAGTTCTCGTCTCCTCAGGGGTGGAGATTGGGAGGCCGGCATTTTCACTCTCGGCCTCCAAAGCTGAACAGAAAGGTTGCAGGGAACAAAAGCTCCCGAGAGCAAACCCGAGCAGATTACTTAGCCCAGCCCCCTGCAGGAGCGGGGCAATTCCACCTTGGGCAAAGACAGTTGGAATCCACGGCAACAGGTCCCTCCCCCAGAACAGCGAGCCAAGACCAAGTTTACCGATCAATGAGAACAGCTACTCCAGCACTAGGGGAATACTGCACATAGAATTCATGGCTTTTTTTTCCCATGATTTTTTAGTCTTTCAAAGTTAATCTTTTTAAACTTTTTTACTTTTTTTTTTTTAATTTTTCTTTTTCCTGTTTTCAACCAACATCTTATCAATCCCTTTTTTTAAAAATCTTTTTTATTTTTCATTTTTAGAGTCGTATTCTATCCCTTCATAGTAGTTAACCTTATTTTGGTATATATATGAGTTGTTCTCTCTTTAAAATTTTGGGATACAGTTTATTCTAACAGACCAAAATATACCCTAAATCTCTAGTGTATGGCTTTGTTCTAGTCTCCTACCTCATCATATTCTCCCCCCACCTTTTTTAAATCCTCTTCTTTCTTTTTTCAACCAACTTCTTATCAATTGCTTTTATAAAATCTTTTATAATTTTCATCTTTACAGTCATATTCCATCCTTTCATCGTATTTACCCTTATTTTTGTAAATATATAAGTTTTTCTTTCTTTAAATTTTGGGAGGCACTTTATTCTAACAGACCAAAATATGCCTAAAATCTAATGTGTGGCACTGATCTATGCACCAGCCTGATCATATTTGATCATATGCTGTCATTTTTTGTTTGTTTCTTTTTATCTTTTTCTTTTTCTTTTTGTCCTAAGAGGAAAGTATATAGCAATACAAGCCTTTCTCAAGAAACAAGGAAGGTCTCAAATACACAACCTATCCCTACACCTAAAGGAGCTGGAGAAAGAACAGCAAATAAAGCCTAAACCCAGCAGGAGAAGGGAAATAATAAAGATCAGAGAAGGAATCAATGAAATAGAAACCAAAGAACAGTAGAACAACTCAACGAAACTAGGAGCTGGTTCTTAGAAAGAATTAACAAGATTGTTAAACTCCTGGCCAGACTTATCAAAAAGAAAAGAGAAAGAACCCAAATAAATAAAATCATGATGAAAGAGGAGAGATCAAAACCAACACCAAAGAAATACAAACAATTATAAGAACATATTATGAGCAACTCTATGCCAGCAAATTAGATACTCTGGAAGAAATGGATGCATTCCTAGAGATGTATCAACTACCAAAACTGAACCAGGAAGAAATAGAAAACCAGAACAGACCTACAACCACTAAGGAAATTGAAGCAGTCATCAAAAATCTCCCAAAAAACAAAAGCCCAGGGCCAGATGGCTTCCCAGGGGAATTCTACCAAACACCTAAAGAAGGATTAATACCTATTCTTCTGAAACTGTTCCAAAAAATAGAAATGGAAGGAAAACTTCCAAACTCATTTTATGAGACCACCATTACCTTGATCCCCAAACCAGAAAAAGACCCCATCCAAAAGGAGAATTACAGACCAATATCCTTGATGAACACGGATGCAAAAATTCTCACCAAAATACTAGCCAATAGGATCCAACAGTACATGAAAAGGATTATTCACCATGACCAAGTGGGATTTATCCCTGGGCTGCAAGGTTGGTTTAACATCCGCAAATCAATCAATGTGATACAATATTAATCAAAGAAAGAACAAGAATCATATGATCCTCTCAATAGATGCAGAAAAAGCATTTGACAAAGTACAGCATCCTTTCTTGATCAAAACTCTTCAGAGTATAGGCATAGAGGGTACATACCTCAATATCATAAAAGCCATGGAATGTTGAAAAAGAAAAGCAAAGCTGGCAGCATCACAATTCCAGACTTCAAGTTCTATTACAAAGCTGTCATCATCAAGACAGTCTGGTATTGGCACAAAAACAGACACATAGATCAATGGAACAGAATAGAGAGCCCAGAAATGGACCCTCAACTCTATGGTCAACTACTCTTTGACAAAGCAGGAAAGAATGTCCAATGGAAAAAAGACAGTCTCTTCAACAAATGGTGTTGGGAAAATTGGACAGCCACATGCAGAAGAATGAAACAGGACCATTTCCTTACACCACACACAAAAATAGACTCCAAATGGTTGAAAGACCTCAATGTGAGACAGGAGTCCATCAAAATCCTGAAGGAGAACACAGGCAGCAACCTCTTTGACCTCAGCCGCAGCAACTTCTTCCTAGAAACATCGCCAAAGGCAAGGGAAGCAAGGGCAAAAATGAACTATTGGGACTTCATGAAGATAAAAAGCTTTTGCACAGCAAAAGAAACAGTCAACAAAACCAAAAGACAACTGACAGAATGGGAGAAGATATTTGTAAATGACATATCAGATAAAGGGCTAGTATCCAAACTCTATAAAGAACTTCTTAAACTCAACACCCAAAGAACAAATGATCCAATCAAGAAATGGGCATATGACATGAACACACTTTTTTCCAAAGAAGATATCCAAATAGCCAACAGAGACTTTTAAAAGTGCTCAACATCGCTCAGCATCAGGGAAATCCAAATCAAAACCTAATGAGATACCACCTCACACCAGTCAAAATGGCTAAAATTAACAAGTCAGGAAACGATAGATGTTGGCGGGGATGCAGAGAAAGGGGAACCCTCCTACACTGTTGGTGGGAATGCAAGCTGGTGTAGACACTCTGGAAAACAGTACGGAAGTTCCTCAAAAAGTTGAAAATAGAGCTACCATACAATCCAGCAATTGCACTACTGGGTATTTACCCCAGAGATACAAATGTAAGGATCCAAAGGGGTATGTGCACCCCAATGTTTATAGTAGCAATGGCCACAATAGCCAAACTGTGGAAAGAGCCAAGATGTCCATCGACAGATGAATGGATAAAGAAGAGGTGGTATATATGTATACAATGGAATATTATGCAGCCATCAAAAGGAATGAAATCTTGCCATTTGCAACGATGTGAATGGAACTGGAGGGTATTATGCTGAGTGGCATAAGTCAATCAGAGAAAGACATGTATCATATGACCTCACTGATATGAGGAATTCATAATCTCAGGAAACAAAATGAGGGTAACTGGAGTGGTGGGGGTTGGGAGGGATGGGGTGACTGGGTGATAGACACTGGGGAGGGTATATGCTATGGTGAGCGCTGTGCATTGTGCAAGACTGTTGAATCACAGACCTGTACCTCTGAAACAAATAATACATTATATGTTAAAAAAAAAGAAGAAGAAGAAGAAGAAGAAGAAGATAGCAGGAAATGAAAAATGAAGGGGGGAAATCGGAGGGCAAGATGAACCATGAGAGACTATGGACTCTGAGAAACAAACTGAGGTTTCTAGAGGGGAGAGGGGTGGGGGGATGGGTGAGCCTGGTGATGAGTATTAAAGAGGGCACGTACTGAATGGAGCACTGGGTGTTATATGCAAACAATGAATCATGGAACACTACATCAAAAACTAATGACATAATGTATGGTGATTAACATAACATAAAAAAAATTAATATGACAATATAACATGGCTGTAATTTTGCAAACTTTCAATGATAGTCGCTTGCAGAGCTGAAAATGACCCACACCATTATTCCCAATCATAATTTGAAAACAGAATTTTTTTTTTTACCTCGGTTAACATGGAAAGAAAGGAATTTGTCTCTTGCCTTTATATTCTGCATCTGGGATGGTTTCTACTGCGTGTCTTCCTAAGTAGTACTCTCTGTTTGCTCACCTTTCCACTCCTCAGGGACCCAGAAGCAAATCTCATCTGTGTGCAAGCTGCCTGAATCCTGAACGATTGCTACTAAACCCCCTCAGCCTTATGATGGACAGGAGAAACAGAAAATAATAGAAAATTTGTCTTCCCATCTCACATTTCCCTTTTTTTTAAATCATTATTTTATGTGTTTAGGGAGGCAAGGCATTTTTGTTATTTCCCTCCTAGTCTCCATACATTGAATGAGGCTTTCTTTTGATTCCTTCTGTTTCTTTTGGGCTTCCTCCATTTCCAGATATAAGCCTTGACCCACAACTCTCAAATTACTGCCACCTGTTTATCTCTATGGTGCTAATTACAATAGTATTTTATGTGACACACTATAATGGCTAAATAATAAGTGATTGCAATGACCTGCAATCACTTAATCTTTTGTGTGTACAAAGCATTTAAGGGACTCTTCCTCAAACACAGCACGATCTTCTGACTTTTAGAAGCAGCATTTTAGCAAAGCTTAGCCCTAATTTCACTGTGAGAACTCTCCTTTTTCCTAACCCTGCCAACCTTCACTCTGACTAGCATCCAGATTAATAGTTATTTAACTGCTGAACAATTATGACAGGTGATTAATTAGTCTCAAGGAGCAGCCACTTGTGCCGCTATTAATCAGCTCATCACCAGACAGGAAGAGAAGGAAAGCAATCTGTATTTGTTACAAAATGGGCTAGGCAGGCATTACTCAGGCAATAAGAAAAGGTCATTGTAGAGCTAAAAGCACAATGAGCAGGTTTTGTGAGATTGATGAGAGAGGATTATTTTCTGTATATATTATGAGAGGGAATAAAAAAAACTGTTCAACACAGTTTGGTGAAAGAAATACGTTCCTCCAGATGTGCAAAGTATTCAAATCTTGCACCATGGACATGAATTGATATTTTTGAGTTGTGATGTAAGGTGAGGTGTTGAATGTTTCCTCATCAATTCTAAAAATACCATAATGACTACAACTGCTCAATTTGAAAACCAAGAATTCATTCATGATCCATGCCAGACACTGGTGTGTCACCTTCCATTTCTTTTTTACCCAATTCTCTACAGCCTACCCTCAGCCTGATCTTCTACCACCAATCAAATCTGTCCTGTTCCATTCTTCTCACAATTCATATAATTATAGACCTCGTTAGCTCTTGCTAGGACTATTGAAATAACCTTTTCTTGACAAGTGCTTTATATGTTACATTGCAACCTTTGTGTTTTGTTTCCTGTACAATTAAAATCAGATAGCAGCCTCTTTCTGTTTAAACCCACCAATGGGATCCTGTCAAAGTCTTTGACATGACTTGTAAGCCTCTTCCTCAACATACAGCATCATGGTTGAGGACATTGTTCTGAAATAAGACTACCTGGCTTGAATTCTGCTTCTTTTTCTCACTAGCTGTATGATCATGGGCAAGTCACACAATCTTCATTTTACTCATCTAAAAAATGAGGATAATAATATCTACATCTTAAGGAGCATGTACATTTTACACAGATGGATGTTAGCCATTATTATTATTACTAACCATGTACCTAGCCCCATTTTTTGAATACATGAAGTAAATTTGCACCTTCATGCCTCTGATCCTTCTGTTGACTTTGTTAGAAAAAAACTCTCATATACACTTCTCTTTCCTACTTACATCATGAATAGACGTCATCTTCAATGTTCAGTTTAAGACAGTCATCTTCTCTAAGATGTCTTTTCTAACTCTCTCTGCCCAGACAGAAAAGTACATCCCCATTAGCGTGCCTTCTTGTGTCCCACTGTTCAGTCTCTCAATCACCTGCAACACTTGATTACATTTAACGTTGCTGATTCTAGAGATTAAACTCCTTGTGATGACGAATGTTATTTTTTTCCCATCTATATTGCCTAGCACAATGCCTCCCATGCAGTAGGAATTTAATCAATATTCTTGAATGGATGAACGAATATCCCAGGAAAAGATTCTCTGAGCAAGTGGAGAGACTAGCCTCTCAGATAAAATATCCAGTGAAATAACTATCTTTTGGCAAACTGAAGATAAAACAAGGAGTTGATACACTGGTTCATATGTTTAAATCAGTATCAACTCTCTAGGACTTGCTATAATTGGACCTTGGAGAGAATACTCTGGATTGGAACAATTAGGGACTTGCAAGCTCTTTGAATCACACTTTCTATTAAAATTATCCTCATGTAGGGAACATGATAAAAAAATAAAACTAAATAGATGAGATTTCCCCTAGCAAATTGTCAAATGATGTTGCTGATTGCCAGATCGTCTCTTTATGAGGCTCCTCTGGGGCACCAGGGAATTACCAATCATCTACAGCAGGCAGGTCTTAAGGTTTCCATTTATCCAAACTAAAGTACAGAGCCTGTCTGAGGAAATATGCCATCTTATCTCTCCTCCTTTTAGAAGCTCCACCTCAGTTGCTAGTAACACCTGTGTGGAGAAAAGTGCTTGCACTTTTAATTTTCCACGTTAATCATAATTTATACAGCAAGCACTTGGGGTGTCACAAGCACAAGCTTATGACTTCAGATGGGTAATAAACAGCAGGGGCAGATCAACTTTATAAAAAAAAAAGACACTATTTTCGTGTGGTTCAATTTACCCCTCCCTGTGTGGATGCATTTAACTATACCAGAATTGGCTTTTGCAAAGCACCTGAGGAAGTACTCAAACTTAATTGTACTCTGTGCTCATTACTGGAATAGTTAATCAGTTACAAACTAGGGCAAAGGCCTTTGGGGTTTGCTCCCACTGGAAGACTCTGTACTAGGGTCCCATTACCAAGCTGAACCTTATTTTTGACTATATGAAGTATTATATATTAAGGGTAAAAATATGCCTTTCTTGCTAATAGTGATAATCCCACAGAAATAGCATCAAACATTACATCTAATAGTTCCCTTATGTTAAGACTACTTTATAGAGGACCTTATTTGAGCAACTCAACCAAAAACGTAAGAAAGGGAAGAGGAGAGAATAAACAAGAGGACAGTGAGATAGGAGGCTATGAAATAAATATATGGAATTACTCATCCACGTACTAGGGTATTAGGAGGTCATGCTATATTTTTTTTTCCACCCAGACCCTGCTGCAAGCTGTAGTAAGGAAGAAGACAGGTTTTGGTGTCTCCAGATACAATTTGAGGTTAGTTTCACTAGTTCTGTAAACTTAGATTAATAACTTAGCCCTTCTGAACCTTGTTAACTTTCTGTAAAATGGTTATAATAAAATTCACCCCACACAGGTTGTCACAAACCCTAAATATGATCATGGGAAACTTGTACTGTAAACCTCCAAGGTATTATTCTCATCTCTTATTTAGGTTTGGCAGAGCTGATTTGGATTTGATTGAGTTAGTCACACTAAGAATGGAGTTCAGGGCGCCTGGGTGGCTCAGATGGTTAAGCGTCTGCCTTCGGCTCAGGTCATGATCCCAGGGTCCTGGGATCGAGTCCCTCATCAGGCTTCCCGCTCCTTGGGAGCCTGCTTCTCCCTCTGTTTCTCTCTGTCTCTCATGAATAAATAAATAAAATCTTTTTAAAAAAAAAAAAGAATGGAGTTCAGTTTTGTCATAGTTTGTCTGATAGGGACACAATCTAAGTGATTAATTCCCATTGCAATACTTCAAACACAGTTAAACCATTTTTTTTTTTTGAAATTTTCTTCCTTTACAATTTCATATTAATGAGAAAATAGAAAATACTCCTCCCCAGTCAGCAATGATAATTGGATGTCTTGTAATTATCTGTCATTATGGGGGCCATAATGGAAGTCTAGTTCTCATTGTAGGAACACTCTCATATTTGCTGGAGAGCTGGTTGAAGATCTAATAAGTAGGTGAATTAGGCAACCTTAAACATCCTTTTAGGCACTTAAAAATATATTGACAGGATGTCTAATATTGCAAAATTTTTGAAGCTGGCATACACTTCTTCCTCTTTTTTGGGGGGATGCATTTCATGTTTTTTCATAAGTCAAAATTAGTCTCAGACTGGATTTCACTGTATGTTTTTTCTGGCTGGTACAGACATTAACACGAAGATTTCTCTCTCTTTGAATTGCTAAACATCTGTCTCTTTCAAACATTTGACATACTCCTGTCAAATGATTCTCCAGTTGACCTATATATTTGTCTTCCTTCACCCAACCACCAATTATATTTCAAGTCTTCTCCATCATAGTGCTAAGTATAAGATCTATCTTAATAAGTTAGGATTGTTCCAAAAGATTCATGTTAAAGTTATCTCTATTAAAATAAGTTTGTATTAATATGTTAGATTAGTGTATTAGCATAGTAGGTTGTTTATATATTAGTATATATAGTATATAGTGTATTAGGTTAACAATATACATAGTATTCATAGTACTATTTTCCTTTTGGACTCCATAGGACACACAGAATTCTCTGATATGTCATATAGTAAAGAAACAGGCAATACTTTGAGTAACATAGTATTTCCATCAAGAGTTTTATCATAAAAAGAAGAGTTTTATGATAGACACCTTTATGATGTCATATATGCCATTTTTCTCCCTCCTACACATAAAACTGGATCCTGATAAGTGTTTCTCTTAAACCAGAAAATTAGTTTTTAAAAAACACTACATTCCAGGTACCTTCACATATGAACCCTCACAATAACCATGTGGCTTAGGCATCATTAAAGAAATAGAGATTTTTACTGATAAAGAAACGAGACTCCAACAAGGTAAGTGGCATTGCAAAGCTACAAAACTAGCAAACATTGGTCCTGGAATTTAAATTTAGGACTTACTAACTCCAAAGTGCATTGTTTTTCCCAACATTGTTTGAAGGAAAAACTTGACACTGTCATTAGCCCAGGAGGTAATCAAAAGGGAAGAATTAGGGGAAAAAAAACTTGAGGAAAAAAATGAATTATCTAGAAATAACAGTTGGAATTTGAAATAAACCACTGGCTGTAGAAATATGGCCCTTTTTGAAATGAAAGGAACTAACAATTATTGAGTGTGCATTCAGTCTTTACTCTGTAAAATGAGTATTGACATTCTTACTTTACAGATGAGTAAACTGAAGCTCAGAGGGTTAGGCACCTTCTCTAGGCACTTATCCAGTATGCAGTGGAACAAAGAGTTATACTCAGAACGGTATAATATTGGAGGCCCTGTGCCATTCACTATGATGAGCTATGTGCTTATCAGAATAATAATGCCTCAAATGGCTTCCAGTTCTCCTGATTTATGTTGAGTTGTTTCATGACACATTTGAACAGTAGATAAAACGAATGTAAGCTTACATAATATATGTGTTCCCAGTCTAAATCATATTACACATGGTAAGGATGAAGGAAAGATTCATGTTGTTGAATCATGAACTCATGAAGTTAGGAGCTGAACTCAGTTGAGGATTCAATATCTAAATATGAGGAAAATCTGTTTGCTTGATGATTGGCAGCTTTGTCTGATTCTTGGCGCTGAGATAATATGAACAGGTGTGAAGTAAACAACTCCAGCTTCATCTTAAATTTCTAACATCAAACATTCAGAGCTCCCCTAGAGCTATGAAATCTCCATGCTTCTCTTCCACTTACACTCCCAGCCAGGTTCCATGATATGTAATGATCAGCTCTTAAGTGCTAAGATTTCTAAGTATTTAACAGACTATTAAAAGACAACAAGAACTTGAATTCTTAAGCCTTTTATGCCATGGACTCCTTTGGCAATCTTGAGAAGTTCATGGGCTTTTTCTCAGAGAAGAGTTTGTAAATGTCTTCAAATTCACAAAGTGAAATGCACAGACCAATCACTTACATTCTAAAATATTTGTCCAAATATTTTCCTAAAAAGTTATTAATATAGTATTGTTTTCTTCTTTTTAAATTCATTAAATAGCAAGATATGAGCAGGTCCATACCATAATTTCAAAATAGTGATAATTGCAAATGATATTTCAATATTTCTGCAATACCTGTAATGTGATATGAAGATACCTATTACAATCTATTAGTTACAAAGTCACAGGTACTGCTAAGATTATTATTTGTTACATATATTATTTATATTTATAATTGAAGGAAATACTACATTTCAGTTTGTGGTAGTAAAAATAAAGATTTTTTTTTTCATGCAAGTTTAAAAGCACTCTGAATCTATCCACAGACCACCAGGGATCCAAAGACTCCTGAAGTCTTTGCTGTTTGCCTTGCTACGTAGGCACTTCACATACATTATCTCTAATCCTTATAACATCCTCTGAGACTGGAGGATTAAATAACCCTTTTACAGATGAAAATGTTTGATTTCAGAGAAGTAAGTGATGAGCTGGACCAAAGATCTAGTCCTCCCAGTCTACTTTCCACTCTACCACCAAGTCTAAATTTGCTCTGAGAATTACTCTCTAACTCACATCATTTCATGTGTGAATCCTTCTGTACCTAAAATCCTTAGGCAGTAATCTAAGGGATACCCAAGATGCCAGTTAGAAGGCAATCTGATAATCTCCATGAAAACTTTGTTATATTTGGATTCAAGTTGAAGACAAGACTTGAATGAAGAAGGCTTCATGAAGAAAAGAGGTAAACCCTCTAGGAGAGGTGTGGAGGGGAGCACCTGGGTGGCTCAGTGGGTTAAGCATCTGACTCTTGATTTCGGCTCAGGTCATGATCTCAGGGTCATGAACTCAGGGTCGTGAGATCGAGCTCCACCTGTAGCAGGCTCTGCACTCAGGGGGGAGTCTGCTAGAGATTCTCTCCCTCTACCACTCCCCCAACTTGTTCTCTCTCTCTCTTTCTCTCTCTCTGTCAAATAAGTAAATAAATCTTAAGAAAAAGAAAAAGAAAAAGAAAAGGAAAGGTGTGGTGTAGTCAGTTTCCAAAACAGACAAATTAAGTAAATTAGCCCAGTAGCGTTATAACATAATCTAGAGCAGCCTTGATGAGAAAGTGAAACACTATTAAAAAATCACATGAATTCTTAAAGAACATTAATAAGGATTTCCTTTCTCATCATTATTTGAAAGTTAGTTTAAAAAATTATGGCAGTTCCAGAAGATGTTATATGCAACTACTCCTCTAAAAGCTGCTGGGACACTGCAGAATGGTTGGCTGGGGTGTGCCTGGCTCTGGGATAAGATTCTGAATTCTAATCATAATCCTAAATGTATCATTTATTAGTTTTATTGTACCATTTGTTAGTTTTGTTGTTTGAGGAGATCATTTAACTCTTCATGTGCTACCACTTTCTCATCAAGAAAATGAGGTAAATAAGAGCTGTCATGATATTGGTGTATGTGTTTTTGTGTGTGTGCATGAATTAAGTGAGTTACACATAACTTTTCTATTCCTCAACTTGACCTTTAAAATGGAGATCATTGGTTTGTACCTCATAGAATTGTTTTAAGGGTTATATAATTATACAGCACTAAAAACACTGACATATAAGGAGAACAATATATGTGGTTTTTATAAGTGTAGACTTAAACGAATTCTGTGATCTTGAACTTGAGTACGTTATTATTGGAGCCTCAATTTATTCATTTGCAAGGTGGGGATGTTTTCCAACTCATTTTGATGTCTACATTAAAAACAGGAAGGTCAAATTATATTGAAATCTATGTTTCTTATTCAAAAACTGGAGCACTGGATATAACATCATTCTCCAAAACTCAAAAGCCAATTCACCACATGCCACCACATTTGGCTGCATATTTTATATCATAGGTACATTGCATCTTATCATTCTGGGCATTGACTTTGATCAAAACCTCTAATGATCTATGGCATTATTTCTAATAATCTTATACTTTTGTAAGTTACCCTGCTTTCTGGAGATGTTTATCTCAAGTATCCCATGTTTACTATGATTCGTTCCTTTAAGGTTTAAAGTTTTTTCATGATACATTTGTTAATTTTGTCTGTGAACCTCAGCATGTGGTCAATGTCACTTTTTTTAAAAGATTTTATTTATTTATTTGAGAGAGAGAGACAGCGAGAGAGAGAGAGCATGAGCAAGGGGCAGAGGGAGAAGCAGGCTCCCTGCTGAGCAAGGAACCTGATGTGGGACTCGATCCCAGGACTCTGGGGTCATGACCTGAGCTGGAGGCAGACACTTAACTGACTGAGCTACACAGGCATCCCAATGTCATTCTTCTGATGAACTGATGGCTTTCTAGATAAGTGCAACTTGGACCATTATTACATATCATTCTCACCAATTATAATTAAGGGGAAATGAGAAATCAAAAAGGTCTTAATCACAAGTGCCTTGTTAAGGAAAATTACTTTTATTATGTCTAAAAACATACATTTCCATGGGTAGAAAAAATGGCTGCATTTAATACTTGGTATATAGACAACACCTATCTAATCTGTACATTTTTTGATTATTTGGAATTTGCTAACATTTTTAAAACATTTTTCTCTTCAGTGTACTATGCAGTCCCTTTAAAATTGTATTTATATTGTGCCTCTTCTTTTGCTGCGTTTTCATATTTTATAACTTTAAGCTATCAGTTTCCATGAGATAGGGTCCACTATGATATCACTGGAGAATGTCATCAAAAATACATGACTGCCAGCAACAAGAAAAGGTTATCCACACTTGCCACTTTTATTCAATATAGTACTAGAAGTTCTAGCCACAGCAATCAGAAAACAAAAAGAAAAGGCATCCAAATTGGTAAGAAAGAAGTAAAACTTTCACTATTTGCAGATGACATAATACTATATATAGAAACCCTTAAGACTCCAAGAAAAAACTACCAGAACTAATAAACAAATTCAGTAAAGTCAGAGGATACAAAATGAATGTACAGAAATCCATTGCATTTCTATACACTAGTAATGAAGGAGCAAAAGAGAAATTAAGAAAACAATACCATTTACAATTGCATCAAAAATAATGAAATTCCTAGGAATAAACCTAACCAAAGAGGTGAAAGACCTGTTTTCTGAAAACTACGAAACACTGATAAAGGAGATTGAAGATGACACAAAGAAATGGAAAGACATTCCATGCTCATGGGCTGGAAGAACATATATTGTTAAAATGTCTATACTGCCCAAAGCAATCTACACATTCAATGCAATCCCTATCAAAATACCAACAGCATTTTTCACAGAACAAGAACAAACAGTCCTAAAATTTGTATGGAACTACAAAAGACCCCAAATAGCCAAAGCAACCTTGAAAAAGAAAAGCAAAGCTGGAGGCATCACAAGTCCAGACCTCAAGTGATATTATAAAACTGTATTAATAAAAAATATGATACTGGCACAAAAATAGACACATAGATTAATGGAATAGAATGGAAAGCCAGGAAATTAACCCACAATTATATGGTCAATTAATCTTTGACAAAGGAGGCAAGAATATGCTATGGGAAAAAGGCAGTCTCTTTAACAAATGTTGGGAAAACTGGGCAGCTACATGCAAAAGAATGAAAGTGGACCACATTTTTTACACCATACACAAAAATAAAACTCAAAATGTATTAAGGACCTAAATGAGACCTGAAACCATAAAAATCCTAGAAGAGAGCAAAGGCAGTAATTTCTCTGACATTGATCATAGTAATATCTTTCTAGATATGTTTCCTGGGGCAAGGGAAACAAAAGCAAAAATAAACTATTGGGACAACATAAAAATAAAATAAAATAAAATAAAATAAAATAAAAAATACTGCATAGCAAAAGAAACAACCAACAAAGCTAAAAGACAACCTACTGAATGGAAGAAAATATTTGCAAATGACATATCTGATAAAGACTTAGTATCCAAAATATATAAAGAACTTGTAAACTCAACACCCAAAAACCCTACAATCCAATTGGGCAGAAGACATGAACAAACATTTCTCCAAAGAAGACATTCAGATGGTCAACACACACATGAAAAGATGCTCAAGATCACTCATCATCAGACAAATGCAAATCAAAACTACCATGAGATATCACCTCACATCTGCCAGAGTGGCTAAAATCAAAACACAAGAAACAACTGTTGGTGAGGACGTGGAGAAAAAGGCACCCTCATGCACTGTTGATGGGAATGCAAATTGGTGCAGCCACTGTGGAAGGCAATATGAAGATTCCTCAAAAAATTAAAACTAGAACTACCCTGCAATCCAGGAATTGCACTACTGGGTATTTACCCAAAGAATACAAAAACACTAATTCCCAGGGACATATGCACCCTATTGCAGCATATTTTACAATAGTCATGATATGGAAGCAGCCCAAGTATCTAGCAAGAGATGAATGGATAAAGAAGATGTGAGATATATATATATATGTGGTATATTATTTAGCCACAAAAAAGAATGAAATCTTTCCATTTGCAACAACATGGATGGATCTATAAAGTATTAGGCTAAGCAAAATCAGCCAGTTAGAGAAAGACAAATATCATATCATTTCACTCATATGTGGGATTTAAGAAACAAAACAAATGAACAAAGGGAAAAACAGACAAACCAAAAAACAGACTCTTAACTATAAAGAATAGATGGTTACTAGAGGGGAGGTGGTGGGGGATGGGTGAAATAGGTGAAGATTAGGAGTGCACTTGTCTTGATGAGCACTGAGTAATACATGGAACTGTTGGATCACTATATTGTACACCTGAAGCTAATATAGCACTGCATGTTAACTACACTGGAATTAAAAAAAAAAAAGCATGACCACAGATTGCTCTGTGAACTGGACTTGGGCATTTGGGGTCTCCTTATCCATTCCCCTGTCCTTGGAATGTGGGTTCCTTTTGCCTTTCCCACTCCTAGAGGCTATTCCAAGGACATGGCCTTGAGATGGTGATGGGGTGTTGAAAACACCTGCATGATATACATAACTCAGTTAGGGCCTCTTTATAAACTTTTAGGATTTAGTGGGCAGGTGCAGGGATCCATTTATCTTGTTGCTGCCCACGACAAGCCTTACGTGTATGTTCCCTTTGCTTGTTTAAACTGTCACCTACCAACAGAGTGGCTTGCCTCTTTCTTCGATCTCTCCATGGCCCTCTGAATTCAAGGACCAGTTTCAGATAAGATTACACCTGGGAAGCTCCTGAGAGAGTTGTGAACAGACGTATAGAGAATAAACACTTAGTCCTAGTTAGTCTACATATGGGTACCTAAAAAGATATCCTTTAGTTCCCTTCTTGCTGTGAAACTCAATTCATTCTTCAAACTGCCACCATGCCTATCTGAAAAGCAAACAGAAGAGCAAACAAAAAATGGCTTAGGCCATTCCTTTGAATTCAACCTCCTTGACATGACATTATAGGACCTTTAAAATTAGGCCAACAATTCCTTTCTAGCCTTAATCTTTCACTCTGCTCCATTGCATCCAGGCATTTCTATCCAGTTATGTCATCTTTCCTAACTTTGTGTTCTTAATCACATAAAGACAATCCATTCTCTTATTTCTCCCAACACCCTAGGCCTGGTAAATAATCACTATTCATCCTTTACGATTAACCAGATGCCGTTTTTTCCCTCTGATATTCATGTTTCTCTCTTTATATGACCTGCATTCTTCACTTGTTTGGTATCTGAATTTTCTTTTTGTTTCTGTGATCTTCTTCAGAATCAAGACTGTTCCACTCATATGTGGAATTTAAGAAACAAAACAAATGAGCATAGGGGAAAAAATAGAGTTAGTCAAACCAAGAAACAGATTCTTAACTATTGAGAAAAAACTGATGGTTCCCAGAGGACAGGTGGGTGGGGGTGTGGGTTCCATACGCCATGGGGATTAAGGAGTATGTAAGTGCTGAATCATTAAATTGTAGACCTGAAACTAATATTACACTGCATGTTAACTAATTGGAATTTAAATAAAAACTTAAAAAATAAAAGTCTTAATCTTTCTTGTCCAAAGCATGCCTGGGGTATAGTAGATGCTGAATGAAAGCATAGATCAGTGAATGAATATTCATTAATTAATGAATAAATCAATACTCTTTTTAAAGCCCAGTTGAAATGTAATCTCTGTGAAATCTTTTCAGTTTCTCCAGATACAATAAATCACTCCTTTTAGATTTGTATAAGCCTATATAATATACAAGTCAGGTTGCAATTAAATTTTTCACGTATCTATTAAGTTAATATGCTGTGAGTTGTCCTGAAATGGCTATGCCTTATTCATCTATTCGGTCTCAGGTTTGCCCAATGCTAGCCCATGGCAGATGCTCAGTATTTTTTTTAAACAATTGACTGAGTTATGCACTACTCATTTTTTATGTCCATGAATAGTTTATGAAAATGTTTTTTATTGATGTGTAATAGACATACAGCACTATATTAGTTTCAGGAGTGCAACACAGTGATTTGACATTTGTATATATTGTAAAACGATCACCACAATAAGATAGTTAACATCCATCACCAAACATAGTTACAGATTGTGTGTGTGTTGGGAATTTTTAAGATTTACTCTCAGCAATTTTCAAAAAAGGAATATAGTATATTAACTATAGTTGCTATGCCATACATTGCATCCCCAGGGCCTATTTATAACTAGAACTTTGTGCCCTTTTACTCCCACTACACATTTTGCCCAGCTCCTGCCCCCTATGTCTGGCAGCCACCAATCTGTTCTCTGTAACTATTAGTTTGGTTTATATTTTTTTTATATTAGATTCCACATATAAGTGAGATCATGCAGAATTTGTCTATCTAATTTATTTCACTCAGCATAATGCTCTCAAGGTATATCCATGTTTACACAAGTGGCAAGATTTTATTCTTTTTATGCCTGAATAATATTCCATTGTGTTTGTGTCTATGTGTGTGTGTATAAATAGATATACCACATTTTCTTTGTTCATTCATCCATCAATGGGCACTGAAGGTATGTCATATCTTGGCTATTATAAACAGTGCTGCAGTGAACATGGGGGTGCATGTATCTTTTCAAATTAGTGTTTTTGTTCTCTTTGTATAAATACCCAGAAGTAGGATTGCTATATCATATGGTAGTTCTATTTTTAATTTTTTTGAGGAATCTCCATACTCTTTTCCATAGTGGCTACCAATGTATAGTCTCATCAACAGAGTACAAAGGTTCTCTTTCTCCACATCCTCACCAACCTTGCTATTTTTTGTGCTTTTGATAATAGCCATTCAAACAGAGATGAGATGGTATCTCATTGTGGTTTTGATGTGCATTTCCCTGATGATTAGTAATTTTGAACATCTTTTCATGTACCCATTGACCATCTGTATGTCTTTTTTTGGGAAATGTCTGTTTAGATATTCTGTTCATTTTTTCATTGACTGCTCGCTTTTTTGCTATTGAGTTGTACGAATTCTTTGTATATATATGATATTAACATCTTATCAGATACGATTTGCAAACATTTTCTCCCATTCAGTAGTTTGAATATTCATTTTATTAATGGTTTCCTTTGCTATGTAGAAGTTTTTAGTTTGATGTAGTCCTACTTGTTTATTTTTGCTTTTGTTTGCTTTGCTTTTGGTGTCAAATCTGGAAAAAAAAAAGATTTCTAAGACCAATGTCAAGGAGCTTACTGCTTATGTTTTCTCCTTGGAGTTTGTGGTTTCAGGTGTTACATTCATGTCTTTAATCCATTTTGAGTTAATTTGTGTGCATTGTGTAAGACAGTTGAGCAGTTTCATTCTTTTTTATGTGGCTGTCCCATTTTCCCAGCACCATTTATTGAAGAGACTGCCCTTTCCCCATAATATATTTTTGCCTCTTTTGTTGTAAATTAGTTGACTCTTTAGGAAGGGCTTTATTTTTGGGCTCTTTATCCTGTTCCATTGACCTGTCTGTTTTTATGCCAATACCATACTGTTTTGATTAGTATAGGTTTGTAATATATTTTGAAATCATGTAGTATGTAGCCTCCAGTGTTGTTCTTCTTTCTCAAGATTGCTTTATCTTTTTGGGGTGGTTTGTGGTTTATTCTCATTCTGTGGAAAATGCCACTGGAATTTTGATAGGGATTGCACTGAATCTATAGATTGCTTTGGGTAATATGGACATTTTCACATTAATTCTTCCAATCCATAAACATGGAATATTCTTCCATTTAGTTGTGTCTTCTTCAATTTCTTTCACCTCTTTTCTGCCTATTCAAATCCTTTCCATGCTTTAAAACTTAGCTCACACTCCAGGTAGGGCACTACTACTTCTTACAGTCTATTAATCACTTGCTTCCCTGAATGGCTTCTCTAGCATATTTACAGTCTAGATGGTGGAATTTGATGCCGGTAACTCCTCATTTTTTAACTTTGTTAATCTTATTTCTCAACTGAATTGTGAACTTCATATCTTGGCTTCTTTCTCTGTCCTACTGTAATCCAGATACATTCTAGTTGCTAGATATACAGAGGGCTATGGAGGGTAGAATGGAGGAGGGAGTAGGGAGAAATGTTGGCAAACAAACAGATATTTATTGATTGAATGTCTACACTCTACAAAAAAGAAAATTAGGATGGCATTTGAATTAGCAAAAAGAATCACACTGTACCTGTATTTGATAATGACTAAACTGAGTAATCATAAAATCAATTTATTTTCTGTGCATCTCTTGTGATGCAATATGACAGAGTAATAATTTATTGATCTATGGATTAGAAGTGCTAAAAATGGTTGTGTGATATCAGCTTTTTCAGCTACTAGAATATTATGCCTGAGATATTACAAGCCTCATTCAGTTGTTTTGGCCCTGAAGTTGCTGCATGAAAAGCAATTAAATTCTCATTTTCTAATGGAATTTCCTACCTATAATCATTAACTAGGACAACACCATGGCTTAACTCTGTCACTAAGTTTGTCTTGGTATGAGCAGGATGCATTTCAGTGGCCCAGCCAAAGGGATCAAGAAAATAGCATTTTTAGGGACACCTGGGTGGCTCAGTCGGTTAAGCATCTGCCTTCAGCTCAGGTCATGATCCCGGGGTCCTGGGATCAAGTCCTGCAATGGGTTCCCTATTCAGTGGGGAGTCTGCTTCTCCCCCTGCTTGTTCTTTCTCTCTCTCTCTCTCTCTCTCTCTCTGTCAAATAAATAAATAAAATCTTTAAAAAAAAGAAAATAGTATTTTTAGGTTCCAAGCTAGAAATGGTTTCCTTAATAACATTTGAAACAGAGCATATATGAAGTTTTTAATTTATCTGAAGTCAGAAGTCATGTTTTCCATACCATCTTGTCCTCTTCTCTGTTTTGGTAAGATGCCAGAGAGGGGTGTTTGGCAACCTTTCAGCAGCTACTTCCATAGATCTTTATCTACCATCTAACTCACTGCTATTGGTAGAAATACTAGATCCTTGAATAACTGGCCACATTAGTTTGAGTTTAAATCTTCAAGAAATCCCATCCTTTATTTACTCCTTCACTTGTAAAACACAACTTCCTATCCCCAAATAATTAAGACTCTTTTTTTTCCTTTCACTGAAAACAAGTTTTCCTCTTCTTTCCCTGTGGTCCTCCTATTCACCAAAAGTATACATATGACTTCCCATATAATACTCCAGCTCTGATTGCTCACCTTGAGTTTCAGATCAATTATCTGCTCAGTGTTTTCTTCAGGGTGTACTACAGATATGTCAAACTGAAGTTTTCCTCAAAGTCTGGTCATCTTACTGCCCCAAACCTGTCCTCCTGCATTTGCCTTCTCAGCTGGTGATCTAGGGAGCTACTCAAGTCAAAAACCTTGGAAACCCCCTTGATCCTTTCCCTTTCTCATTCCATTTACCCTCTTCTGCATTAGATTTACCCACATGGTCCTGCTTATTTTATCTCATAAATGTCACTTGAATTTCTTCTATAACCTCCATGCTACTATCCATTCCTAATTCAGTCTTAGCATTTCTGAATTAGAATACTGTAATAGCTGCTGGACTGAGCTCTCATGATAAGCAGATGCATAGACAGGGAGTTTTCTCATTCTCCCAGGGCTGAGTTGAGGTCAAAGGCAAACCACATCCAAAAGTCAAGGAGTCACCTACAGTTGAGGCCAATTCACCAAGGCCAGTTTTTGGGGAGACACAAGGGCAGAACTAATTCTATTGTAAGACATTGCCATTTCCTCGATTACAAGAAAAGGACTTTGAAGGGAGATGCCATAGGGTAGAAGAGTGTTGAACTTGCACAAAATGCCGTGTTCCTTGTGAGAGGCTTTCTTCTCCCTATATCCAAGTGAAGTGGTCTCTAAGAGAATCAATCATGAGATTGAGGATGTCTACAACCAGCACACTGATTTCACAGGTCCAGGGTGGGTCCCTGCTTAGTCTGTGTTTGCTCATCTGAGATGGGTGAATGTGCAGAGGATGTGAAAAATGGGCCCAGGGCAGAGAGATGGCTTCAGTGAAGCATGCTGAACAACCCCCATTTGATCTGATAAAGACAAAGGAGAGGTGAGTTTCTCTTGGTTGTAGGTGACACTGAACAAAAGGCATGGTCTCCAGGCTGAGGCAACCCCAGAAGCAAGGGGCTGAAGCATGCACTATGGGTGGGGATACTAGGATGTGAATAGTGGATCCCCCATGCAATGCACTGTGCCCTGAGTAGGCCACACAGGCTCTTTTAAAAATCTCACACATGCATTCCTCAGGAGAGACAATTTTTTTTTTTTTTAAGATTTTATTTATTTGACAGAGAGAGACACAGTGAGAGAGGGAACACAAGCAGGGGGAGTGGGAGAGGGAGAAGCAGGCTCCCGGCCGAGCAGGGAGCCCGATGCAGGGCTCGATCCCAGGACCCTGGGATCATGACCTGAGCCGAAGGCAGACGCTTAACAACTGAGCCACCCAGGCGCCCCAGGAGAGACAAATTTGTTCACTTACCAAAGAGAGTAAAACTCTCAGCTTTGTCTCAGAAGCAGATACCATAAACCCAATGAAGTGCTTCTGCATTCCCTCTGCTGCTCTCCTGGCCCCATCAGTCCTTCTTCCAATTACAGTTATTGCCTTTAGTTCAACTATATTTTATGCATATTAAGTAAATTATATTTTCTTTTTCTTTAAAATAGTTGGAATCATAATATATATGTTAGCTGGCTCATGGTTTGTTTATTTATTTATTTGACAGAGAGAGAGAGCACAAGCAGGGGGAGTGGCAGGCAAAGGGAGAGCGAAAAGCAGGTTCCCGGTTGAGCAGGGAGCCCAAAGTGGGGCTCAATCCCAGGACCTTGGGATCATGACCTGAGCCGAAGGCAGACGCTCAACGACTGAGCCACTCAGGCACCCCACTAGCTCATGTTTTAATTTATAGAGGAACATATATGCATATGGAGCAAAATCTTTAGAACAATACAAATGGATATAAAGTGAAAAAAGTCTCCCCTCTATTTAGTTCTTTTCTTTAATGATTAACATTATAGCTTAAATTAACATAGTCCAGTTATTGATGATCCAATTTAAAAAGTTCACACTTACCCTCAATTCTGTCCTTTCTCTTTTCTTCCAGCTTATTCTTAAAATCTTAGGATGATATGTTTATATTCCATTCTATAATTGTTAGGTTTTATTTTCATAATTATCCATTAATTCTAAATTTTTTAAAAAATCAATAAATGTTTCTTTTTGTTTTCCTTTTCAGCTCTGTTAGGACTTTCTTCTCTTTGTTCTTGCTGTAGTAACATTTTCTGGTGGTCAGAGAAATGCTACTATAGATGAAAAGACAAAGTCGGTGCTTGGTTGCCATTTCAAACAAGAAGTCCTATACCTTTACTAATTGGGCAGAGGAGGAAATCTTCCCTTTCCTATTACATTAATGCTGATAATAAGTTTGCAAGCCAATCTCACTTTCCAAATGAAGTAGTTGATTGTTTCAAGTGAAAGAATAAAGAATGTTAAAATAGGCAAATTGAAAAAAAGAAGTTTATGTTTTAAATTCCTTTTGAAAAAAAAATTTTTAACTGTGTCTGGGAAGATTGTTTCCAAAGTGCTTTAGAGTAGGAATTACTTTTTATTTGCTTACAGTCTTTGTTCTCCTGTCCCCTTGAAATGGACTGAACCATACCCCTTTTGGAAAAATGAAGAGTCAGGCTTTTCCTGCTATAGAAGCTTCTCTGTTTGCCTGCACTTTGCAAAGAACAATGACATTTAGCTAACATGCTGTAAATGAACTGTAGCTGCAAGCCTCCCCAGCTAGGATTCATCATTTGGTTAGTGTGTGTGAATATTCAAGGCATGGCCAGGAAAGGTGGAAGCCTCTGGGGTAGTGGTGTAGGCTTCTCATAATTTAAAATGGGATGGATATAAGCAAACCCATTTCTTTGGACCTTTATAGCTTCAGAGTGAATTATTTCTGTCCATAAAACGGAGAACCTGCTGTGTGATATTGGTAAACAGCAATTTTGTTCATAAAAACAACATAAACCTTTTATGTGCCTGATGCCCATTTGCTAACTGCTTTTGTTGACTGTGTCTCACATACCAATGGATGCTAGGACAGAAAAGATATGTTCTATGCAAATATTGTTTCCCACCAGTTGCTATGATTAGTCAAATAGGGCCATCTATCTGATAAAATTACATCTCATGCAAATTCATGGTGGCTGTTCCACAGCTGTCTCTGGTGCTGCTCTTCCTGCTGCTGCCACACGGCACGTATTACCCTCCAGTGTGTGCCATTCCTGTGTGTTTTGTATAATACACATGTTAAGCCTAGGGACTTACTAATACTTCCCTTTTCGTCTTAGTGTCTTCTAGTCAATGGTATTGGCAGGGGTCCATCCAGAGAGGAAGTAGCATTTCCTCTCTAGTCTGGAGATTCAATTGCAGCTCTGTTTCATGTCATGGAATTAAAGGGGGAAAGAGAGGCTCTGAGCCTCAGATTTTACCAACATTTGATTGCAATCACTATAATGAGAATTATTGAACCAGTAAGGTAGCAGACTAACTGTGTGCATCTGGCCAGTTCATCTGTTTCTGGAGATGGGGCCTCAAATGGGACCTCAAGATGGAGTTCTATGTTGGCCTCAGTAGCTGAAGTCTGCTTTTCTTTTAATTTTGTTTGGTGGACCCACTCCTGTTTTCATTAGACAAAAGCCTTCTCCTAATAGCTGCATTAGTAGAAACAGCACAGGATTTGGATTGCAGATCTGTCATTTGCTACTTAATGCACTAGCTACTTAATCATTCTGAGCCCATTCCCCTCAACGTTTGTTGACCTGACCAAACTTGCATTGTTTCTGAGCTGTTTGAATACAGCTTAGCTGTTCTCTCTTTCCAGGAAGTCTTCCCTGATCCTGAAAGAGCAAATCAGTAGTCTCTCTTTTATGATCCTTTAAAATTGATTGCATATACTTACTGTAGTCTCAAGTATTCTGCACCATCCTGTATCTGCCAGTTAGCTTTGTCATGCTAGTACCCTGGGCCCTTTAAAATAAGGAACTATGCCCGGATCATTATTTTATCCCCGTATACTGCAGAATGCCTAAAACTTTTTGGTGATTAATGAAGAATTGTTAAATAAGTGCATAATCAATATAAATATATACTAACACACTCAGGTTGCAGGAAATGACAAATTTCTATGTTCCCCCCCATATACAATTATACAAGGAGTTATTTTCAAATTTTAGGGTTGCCTGGAAGTCTAATCTCAGTTATTCAAGGATAAAAGGAGGATCAAGAAATCCTTCCCCGGGAACATACAGAAAATCCTGGGTTCTCACAGTTCAGAAAAGCCAAAGAAGTGCCCATTGATTTTAAATTAATTATAGATGCCGGCATTTGGTCTTATTCCTTCACATGGGCTATTGAAAGTTGTGCTGTTTCCTCTTCTTATGCTGGACATGGATACCTACTGAGTGCTAGTCTCTAAAACATCTATGGAATCGATTGACCTCAAGTTTCAACTTCCCTTGGGGTGCTGTATGCCAGTGATGCCCAGAGAGCACCTCCAAAAACACATAATACTCAGTGTTCCCAGGTAATGGGGAGACAACCTTCTACCCGCTGGTTGTGTGGCAATTTTGTCTTTTCCAAATTGCCAGGCAACATACCCAGCTAAACAAAGGCCTGGGCCATGTAAGGCACAGGGAGTGATGACCTTTAGAGTGCACTAAGAAAAACAAGATATTAAACCATATTCCAGCCTCTCTTTGATGAAAGAACCCAGAGAGTCACTAGGGCAAGTGGGCAAAATGAGGGAAAACTTTATCTTTCTTATTCCCACAGCAACTAGAACAAGACAGAAACTATTTTCAAAAAATTATCTTACCATGATTGAATGAACTAATTTATCAATGAAATTTAATGCCCCAAGTTATACAGTTATCATGGTGATTACATGTGATAGGCATCCTCTGCTCTCACCTTTTCAAAGTGCCTCAGGGCACAGCATTCTGAATGTGCATGATATGTGTGTGACCATGCTGCATCCCTTGCCCCACTGTGTTTGTGTGCATTGTACCAGATATTTGCCATGTTAATCAAACTCCAGTTAATGACTTCAAGTCCCCTGAAGCTTAAAGTTCTCCCCAGAAATGTTTCAATCACTCGCTACCTGCATTTCTCTAAGCTGCTAGGGTATCCCTTTTAGAGCATTAATATTGTAGTGTATTAGGGACAGTCTGGAAGCTATCATCCATAGGAGCAGTGGTGGACAGTATAGCAGATTATTGACAGATTGGGCTTTGGCTTCATGTAGACCTGATCCTCAACCCAACTTTATCACCTTCTAGAGTTGTAACATTGGTGATCCACCAGGCCCTCTTTTGCTATTGCTCATTAAGTAATTTAAGAAATGTGTATTGAGTGACTCTCTAGTAGGTATGGTTCTGGGCTAGAATGAGGCTGACTTTGAGAATGCAGAGCAAGAAAGACCTCACAGCCTGAATCACTAAGGAAAGGTTTCTTGGGGTGGCAATCTTTGATTTGAGTCTTGAGGAATAGGCTGTAAAGAGGTTTTGGAAGAGTCTTCTAGACACAGTGAGAAACAAATACAGACAGACTGTAGGATTGCGGTAGATATGAGTGTCTCAGAGTAGTGGGGACCAGCTGAAGATGAGAAGGAAAAGGTCCATAAGAACCAGAAAATTAATGCCCGTGAGGATGAGCTTTATTCTAAGCAAAAGTAAAACCTTGAAAGAGGCACAATGGCATTTTCTGATTTCAAAGCAATATGATTTGACATTGTTCTGGGGGCTTGCAACCCTGCCTTGTCCTTCAGTGTGAAAGGGAATGACAATGGCAGTAGATATGTAGCTTTTGATAGAGCAGCAGGGACTGAGTCTGTTACAACGAAGAGTCATGGGTGGCTAGACAGAAATTAGGAACTAGAGCCCTGCCCTTTAGGAGGTTATGATTGGTTGTAAAGTTGGAAGGTATCTGAAAGATACAATTTCCATATCCCCTAATTAAATATAATTTAAAACAAAGAAAAATTATGTTATGTGCCCACTACATATCAGGCATTATAGGTACTTTATATTTATTTTATCCCTTCATCCCCAACCATTCTAGAGTGTTTATGTAATGTTGTCTTAAAACAAAAACTCAGATGATAGAAGCATGAAGATTAAAAAATTGGGACTTGCCCGGACCCCACATAGACTGGAGGTGAATACAGGCCTGTCTAGATCCAACACCCATTCTTCCTCCCTCCACCACTTAGTAACAAAGGGTATGAACCAGCCAGGGAAATACCCTTGTGATCCTGTCACTGGGAATCCCATTGATCATAGGGAAGGATAAAATAGTGTGACAGAGAATTAAAGGTGAGGAGGACACATGCCCCTGGACAGGTAGAAACTGTCACTGCAGCAACTCTTCAGAAGACATTGCCACTGCAGCAGACACTGTCTGGCAGGTGTCACTGCACAGGCTTACCAAGGAAGGACAAGCAGGGGATGGCTGGTTTTGATGGGATCCAAGTGGTGCAGACCAAGTACCTTGCTATAGCAGTCTATGTGTTGGTTCTGAAGGGCACACAATTCAATACACAGTTCTCATTAACTAGAAAAAGAAAACAGAGTGTGTCCAAGCAATAACTCAAAATAAAATCTCTTAGAGTTTAAGAAAAACCACATTAACCATCTTAACTCATTTCTTGGTAAAATAGGACATAAATCCATCACAATTAAATAATCTTCCTTCAAGTTTGATTGGATTGTAGAGTTGTATGGAAGGCTGTGGTGTGGGAAATTATATAACAGGGAGTTACTTTTATTTTTACTTTCAAAGGGCACTCTTTTCCCAATTCCTACCAGATATTTTCTCTGTCGTTTTCCTAAATGCTTTCTAACTGGCCCTTTACTATTAAGAGGCATAATTTGTCATGTGAGAGAGTCTGTCATTTTTCATTCTTATCTGGTATCATTTGGGCCTCACGTCTGACGTGGATACAGTGTCCCCTTTCAGTAATGCAGCTGAGCTGTGGCTGAGCCTGCCGTAGCAGGGTCATTTCTCTTGATTGCTAGCAGACTGGATAAACAGAAAAGCAAGAGGTACTTTAGCTAGCCTTAATTAGGGCCTGTAGTGCCTATGTTCGGTTCCAGATGAGACAACCTGATGAGAAAAGCAGCAGGAAATCATTAGAAAACAAGTAAATAAGGCACTGTTAAAGATTGGGGGGTGGGGTGTAGCAAAACAACTTGGAAAACAGATTACCTTTGTTTTCAAGTTGGGAAAAAAGAGGCAAACAATCATTCCGAAGAATTTGTGAACCCTATCTGCACAGATTCTAGCAGCTACTTGTCACTTCCTATTTTTATTTACAAGTAAAAAATGGTGTAGAATTAGTGTTTTTTTTTCTTGTTCAAAATGTAACATATCATGACAGTGTTTAATTTGTAAATTTGGATACCCTATAAGATAATTATAACTACCATTTATTGAGTACTTAGCATGCTCCACACAGCATTTCAGAGTCAGGATTTTACAAGTTGCACATGAAGTTCTCATAGGTACGTTGCAAGGGATCAATATTATAATGCCATTATGTGGTTCAGGAAACCGAGACTTACAACGGTTGAGTACCTAGCCCAAAGTCACCAGCTAACAGGTCACAGAACACAGGATTAAGCATAGGTCTTGTGTGCTTTGGTTACTCAGGACTGCAGAGACATCAGAGGGAAAAAATTGCAGTTACTCAGCCTGTGGGCATCTCCATCATTCATAGACAATTCATCCTTTAAATATTTCTCTTCTAATTAATTATTCCTTTCCTATAAGAATTTGCAAAAGGCACTGACAAGTGGTATTTAGCAAACATGTCACGTATAACAGTTACTAAATATAAGTAATTGAACAAGTACCACAAAGTTTCCAGAGTTTTAATGTACTATAATATCATTGTCAATCAGTTTTCCCCACTGAGCAGGCCTCTCACAAAACCAGGACAGTTTGGGGAAAGTCTGGGCTTGGAATTGGAGTGGGGATCCTTGTTGTCATACTGGACATAGGCTATGGCTTCTGCCCCTCTATTTGCCCAACACTAGATTTCAGGTTCTTTTACTCAAAAGTGCTAGGAAAATCCTATGAGTTAGCTCATCAATAATTAAAATAATGCAAACAGCAGATTACACAAAGCACTGAGGCCATATATATAGTGTTTCTCCTTTTTCTTCTTTTTATGGACTGATGAGCAAGCCCATGGTCCATGTGGCTATTTAATTTTTCAAGCTCCAGTGAATAATTTAGACATAATTTCCCAATATGTAACATAATGGGAATTGACACTATGATATATTTCCCAGTTGTGTTTGTAATAACTTTGGATGACACTGGAGATTGGTGAATTTTTCCTCATGTGATTCACTTGAGCGTTTTAAATGCCTGGATGGATGGTCATCATAGTAAACATTACTATTCTATTTTTTTTCTTTAAAATTACATATTGGAGCCATTTTCTTTCAAGGAGACTACCTTTCCTGATGTATAATTAAGTGAGATAATTATTTGATATAATAATACTCACTTATTTGTGTTATATTTTTAGAACAGGGAACATTTACTCTCCATACAGGACAATCCAGATTCGCCAATTCAGGGAAATTCTGTCTCTGTCCTGATAGTTTGAAACTCAGAATGTACATCACTGGTCAGCTGGAAATATGAGTTAGTGTGTATATTCCTGGGGTATGTAGTATCATAAGTTCTAATTACCTTTTCATTATTATTCCCCTTAGGTTATGAATTCTTGGTCACTGATTTAGGGCATGTGCCACAGCCTAGAGGACATTACCCCACACCTACAAGGTGTTGTCTCCTAGGTCTGTAATTCAGTCTTCAAAGGCATTTTATCGGAGCTCCTGGGTGGCTCAGTCGTTGGGCGTCTGCCTTCGGCTCAGGTCATGATCTCAGGGTCCTGGGATCGAGCCCCGCATCGGGCTCCCTGCTCCGCGGGAAGCCTGCTTCTCCCTCTCCCTCTCCCCCTGCTTGTGTTCCCTCTCTCGCTGTGTCTCTCTCTGTCAAATAAATAAATAAAATCTTAAAAAAAAGGCATTTTTATCACTCTACTAAACCAGCTGTCTTAAGGTGCTTGTGATCATGGTAAAACAAGTGGATCCTATGAGAATGAGCTTATTGCCACATCTTGTTCCCTATAAAATGAGTTCCATGGTCAAGAGCAATGCTGTATGGAATATCATGACAGTAGATTAGACATCCTATAAATCAAAATAGATGGTAATTTTAGCAAACACAGTGGTAGGGAAGGTAAATCTGTATCCAGCTTAAGCATCTTCCAGTGAGAATAAAGCTCTTCTTCCTTGGTGGAAGTGAGCTTATCTAACTAACCTGATGCCATGTGGCTGATCCCACCAGGAGTGATGGCATATGGGGGAGGGGGTTCTCAGTTTTGGTATCTGCTGTTGATTCATTGGGCAATCAGCAGTAGCTGTAACCAGATCATAATTTGTGAGTGGAAGTCCATCTTGCTGAGACTGTGCATAACCTCCATTCTTGCTGCCATGAGCATGTTTTGTTATTAACCTACTGGAAAAAAGTACTAAAGCAGTTGGGTAAAGAGCATAACTAATGATTACAGACCTAATGTCCACCCAGTTATTAAGATACTCCTCTCCTAAGGCTGTCTTTGGTGAACGTTCATATGCAACACACATACTTTCATATTCTGTGTCCGTTCAGAGAGGTCTGTTTACATAGCTCTGCCTTCTTTTCCCCACTTTCCTAATCATGTCCTTTCCAAGCTCTGACCATCCAGCCAAACTATTAGCCCATGATTTTACACACACACACACACACACACACACACACCCCTCTGGCAAAATGACCAACGACCAACTAAGTTTCTGCTTGAATTTCTGCCCATTGGACGAATTTTTGTCTACCACTGTTCTTCTAGCCTTCCCCAGAATGTGTCTGTGGTAGGTTGCAGAGCCTTAGTTCTATAGCTATATACTTTCCAGTAGTACCATCATATTTTCAGAACCATCTGTAAAGCAGACCTTATTTTTGCTTATTCTTCAGCCAGTTGGCTACAGGGAAGCTCACCATGAGGTCATAGGTACAGATCAGGTGGAAGGAGGTATATAACAGGAATGCAAGTCATAGTCATCTATGCCACTTGCTCATGTAACTTCACAATATGCTTGAGCCCAATCGTATATATAAAATTTACATTTGCTGATGGAATGCTTTGCATAATTAACTCAATGGATTCATAGATCAAATAATACCCACATCATGATAGGCAATTCAGATTACGTGGTAACTTAGTGACTCATTGTCAAGCATTCTGGCTGTATTAAGGTCTAGCACAAAGCTGGACCTTTCCACTCAAAAGTAGAACAGTTATCTGAGCATTGTGGCATATCTTAGTTCCAAATCATAAAGGTATGTGTTATGATTCATCTTTTGTAGCCTGCCAAATACATATAGCATTCCTATCTTCCAATACCACTATCAGATCTGCTGAGTCATACAACCCAAAGAGCAGAACAGTTTGTACCATGACCTGGACCTTTTGCAGAGATCTCTCCTGTTCTGGGCCTCACTCAAAACTGATAGCTTTTCAGATTCCACAGTAAATAAATCAAAGCAGCCTGTCCAAGTGAAGTATCTTGCCTCCAATATCCAAAGTGACACGTTAGGTATCATGCCTCTTTCTTAATGGTAGGAAGTTCAGATGCAGCAATTTCTTTTACCTCAGAAAATATATCTCAACAAGCCAGTAGACCACAGTTCCCTTAGAAATTTTATTTAGTTGGCAGGTTTTTGTGTTTTTGTGAAAAAAAAAATTCTCCACTCTCTGGCACACATCCTTCAGGTATGAACCTACAGTAGCAACTATGTCCTTCTCATCAAGTCCAATCAGTATGACATCATCAGTGTGATGTCCTATAGAATGGAAAGATGATCAAGTCCCTAAAGACTGGATTATGAAATAGTAATGATGAGACCTTGATAGAGTCTCCAGGCATAATAGTGAAGACATATCACTGGTCTTCTGGCTGAAAGTAAACATCTGATGATCTTTACTAGCAACTCCAGAAGTGGGGGAGAAATATAGAGGGTGAGTGTAAAGATCAATATCTAATACTAGGTGCCAAAAGATGCATTGATTTACTTTAATAATGAAATCACATCTAGAAGAGCAGCTGTAATTGTAGCCACTACATGTTAATTTTATAAGCCACCTTGGTTCTGCACAGGCCGGGAAGGTGAGTTGAAAGGAGATGAGGGAGATAAGTATTCTTGCATTTTTCAAGTCATGCCTGGTTCAGTGATCTCTGTAATCCATTAAAAAGTGTGGCATTGCTTTTAATTTACTATTTTGGTAGACAGAGGCAGTTCTAGAGTTTTCCTCTTGGTTCTCCCTATCATAAGAGACTGCACTCCATAGATCAGATAACCAATGTGCAAATTCTCCATTTGCAAATATGTCTACTCCAGTTTAATATCCCAGATCTGGGGGAAAAATATAATAAGAGTTCAGGGACTCTCTGTGGCCAATGTGAGACAGAACCAACCCCAAGTTCCTTTGAAGACTTTATCTCTAAAAATCTCTATTCTGACTGGGGGAACCATGATTGAGGCTCTGTTTGTAAGAATTCGTGTCAGTTCAGAT
The DNA here is from genome assembly GCF_002201575.2 of Neomonachus schauinslandi. Classification (NCBI taxonomy): domain Eukaryota; kingdom Metazoa; phylum Chordata; class Mammalia; order Carnivora; family Phocidae; genus Neomonachus; species Neomonachus schauinslandi. The sequence continues at coordinate 60,700,175 of NC_058413.1, read as the reverse complement.
CCCGTAATCTGGAAATTCTGTGAAGTCTGAATACTGTTTTGTATTCCTCACTGCTGTGTACCAATAAATGGTGAAAACTTCTTTGGGGGGAAGTTTAGGAGGAAGATTTACAGTATACATTTTTGGTTGCATAGCAGAGACTTTCTCTACCTATCATCCAAGGGAATCTGTGTCTGGGAACCGGCTCATGTCTGAGATTTTGTTGACAGGACTTAACTCCATTATAAACTCAGACCTAGAGCTCTTCTGCCTGTGCTAATAAAGAAATCATTTACTTTAGAAGCCTATCCATATATTTTCAGTTCTAGGAGCAACATTATTAGTCAATGAAAAACATCTCTGAGATTTAGTTTACTATGGTAAGTGTTTTAGCTATGCTACCCATTTTGGCAACCACACTGACCTTGGCTTCAGCAACAAAGTGCTAAAACTTGGCTTCTGACATCTAGGATACTATGCCTTACATTTAGGGATCTTAGATCAATGTCAGCAGTTTTTTTTTCTGTCATTTCTGGCTCATAGAGAACATCTCAGTGCTTTTAAAGGATGATGGAACTCCCCTCACAAATATACTTCCCAGTCATGATAACAGAACTCTCCTTCAGATTCTTCTAGGAGATATATTCAGGGGGTGAGTGAGAAGATCTTATATGATAAGTATACTATAGCTTTCCAGTTTCCCTAAGTACCTTCCACTATATACCAAGGAAATTCCTGTATTTCAACTTTATTTAGTGTGGGTGACTTCTTGGTCCACATTTTACTTAACTGTTAAGAGTTTATTCCCAACCCTCAATCTAACATATTTAATCCAGATATCTGCTCAGTGAACCCATAATAAATGATAGTTCAAGCCAAATTAATTTGATCTAATTTAATTTTGAATTCCTTCTACCTCAATTCTGTCTCCAAAGGATCTTTTCCTACACATGTTGTCCCAGTTTCTGTTTATATAAATTGTCAAAGTCATACATTTAATCATGACATGTTTCATGCCTTATTAGGGGTCAAACTTTTCACCTCACTATTGGGAGCCCATGTGGTCTTGAGACTGGTTTTAGGTCTACAAGCAATGAGGAGTGTTGGTGATATGTCTTAAAAAGGATCAGCAACCCCTCGCTAGCTGAGGACCTCAAGGGAAGCCATTACATGTTCTTGAGGCAAGAGCTGACTAACCCCCTCAGACACTGGAAGAGCTGCTTCTACGACAAATGATACTCAACAGAATTTAATGTTCACTGTTCCCAGGTTTATGAAAATCTGCCCATATGTCTCCATCCTAATTTTCAGTTATAATCCTTCCTAATTAACAGCTAAACTTTAATATAATACATTCTGAGGAGTTGGAAGTTCAATTTGCATTGTAATTTAGCTGCCTAGAAGATGAGACTTAGTTTGGTTTTCAAAAATCTGTGTTCTGCAGCTATGGGATATAAGGGTTTATTTTAGGGCTATCACAGAAGTTTTTATATTCCTTACATGAACTTTTAACTGGAAATTTAAAGCCTTGAGGTCATCACGTTCCCCCCAAGTTCTCCAAAAAGCACTTAGAAGTAATCAATCCATTCAGTTCTTATTTACTTTTACTAAACATGTTTTAAGGCCTCAAATACTGGGTGACACAAAGGGTTGCCTTCTCTATGCAATTTATCACTGGGGTCTACAGGAGATATTTTTAAACTGTATTGCCACAGTTACTGCTAGTGTCCCACTTACCACTGGAAAGAGTATTAATGTCCTTAATCAGATCAGGGAACTAACTCCAGAGAATCCAGAACCAATTCAGGTAACTCATTATTGAAGTTCCATTTCTATGGGATCACTTTCAATATCAAATTCTGTATCATTCAAGGTTGTCAGAAAAGCAGAACCACTAGGATGTTTTTGATCAGATGGACAAACAGATGTATATATGTTTATATGTTTGTGTGTGTGTATGTGTTTGTATATACTTACACATTTATATCCATATCTATGTCTATGTATATACATAAGCACACATGTATGTGTTTGTATAAAGATACATATATGCATACACATATGTACATATATTTACATAAATGCCAATACACATAAAGATTTATTATAAATATTTGACATAAGGCACCTGTGGGAGATAGTCATACAATCTGTGCAAAACTCTTGTTTATGTTTAGTGCTGATACCTGAGAACAGAATTACGTGATGTGGCAGAAATAAGAACAGTTGGAATCTTTAGGTTAAACTGGAACCTGCAAGGATGAACTGAAACTTTTGGGTCTCTTACCCACCTCCAAAGTTCCAATTTAAATATTGGGGGTATCCTCCCAAAGATGATAGTTGGTTGGCTTTCATCACAGAGTAAAATATGCCCCAGACCAAGGATTCAGAGAAAATGGAAGAAACTTAGCAGGGAATCAAGATTCTTTGGGCCTCGCTATTGTCCCACATCACCAAGGTAAGCCTGCTCGCATATAAATCTTAGGTGTGGGAGCTGCCACAGGACTTCATGCCCTACACTGACTTTCTGAGTATAAAAATAAGACAATTGCTGCTTCACTTCTGCCTTCCAGCTCTCATGCAAAATGTGTTGCGTACCAAGCTAAGCAGGAACCATGGATGGAAGGTAATTCTAGGAAATGTATTTCCAGATTAGCCTAAAATGACACAATGCAAATGCTTCAAGTCATAGTTAATACCAAAATCCACTCTATGACCATTATTAAATATAGTTATGTTGATATTCCAAAGATTCTAACTCAATTATAGGACTTGAAAAGCTGTACTTTTACAAATATCCCTGATTATCCTGGGCGCCTGGGTGGCTCAGTTGGTTAAGCGACTGCCTTCGGCTCAGGTCATGATCCCGGAGTCCTGATATCGAGTCCCTCATCGGGTTCCCTGCTCAGCGAGGAGCCTGCTTCTCCCTCTGACCATCCCCCCCTCATGTAATCTCTCTCTCTCTTTCTCATTCTCGCTCTCTAAAATAAATAAATAAATCTTAAAAAAAAACCAACAACAAATATCCCCGATTATCCTGATGCCAAGCTGGATTTGGGATCCAGTGCCACAGAGGATGACCTCCTTGAGAATGGATACCAAAATAGTGCTGGCCATTGCTATGTTCTTAGTACTTAATATTTTGCTTGGATACATAAACACTCTAAAGAATGAAAAAGAAAATACATGAATAAATATATTATAAATCATTTCTAGTGCTGAGAATTTCTTGTCCAATCAGCCAATTTCCTTAACCACTTCTCTTTGTAAGGCATTTGGCTGTGTTAAGGGGTCAGTGTATTTTTTTCTTTTTTTAAATTGAGATGTAATTGACATATAACACCGTATAAGTTTAAGGTGTGCAATGTATTGATTTGATGCATTTATGTATTATAATATGATTGCCACAGTAGCATTATCTAACACCTCTGTCACATAATTGTCACTTCTTTTTTTGTGATGAGGACAATTAAGATCTAATCTGTTAGCAACTTAGAAGGTTATAATATAGTATTGTTGACAATGATCACTGTGATCTACATTAGATTTCCAGACTTATTTATCTACTACTTATAAGTTTGTCAGGGGTCTACTATTTTTTAAGTAAGTTATATAAAACAAACATGAAAAACTTCCCCATGGTGTGCAGAGTCCCAGAATTGGCAATAGAAGGTCCAGGGTTTACTGCAGTATAATCCTCACTATGCATTTGTTCCCCAAAAAAGGATATTTATCACTCCTAGAGAAAGAGCTTGGTATCATGTGGCAGAATAAGGGTTTAAAGTTGCATAGACCTCCATCTGTATGGCAACTCTCTCACCTATTGGCTATTGGCCTGAGAGAGTTATTATTTTCTGAGCTCTCCTTTGCTTATGTGAGAGTCACATGAAAGTCATTTTATGTCTTTATCTCCAGGGGTTATTGCGAAGAGTACAGAAAACAATGTATAAGGAAACTCTTTCAGCAGTTATGGCATTTTGTGGGAACTGAGCAAATGTTGGTTACCTTTCTGCTTTCACAGTGATTGGATTCTTATTTTTTTTTTTTATTATGTTATGTTAGTCACCATACAGTACTTCATTAGTTTTTGATGTAGTGTTCCATGATTCATTATTTGCATATAACATCCAGTGCTCATTGCAATACGTGCCCTCCTTAATACCCATCACCAGGCAAACCTATCCCCCCACCCCATCCCCTCTGAAACCCTCAGTTTGTTTCCCAGAATCTATAGTATCTCATGGTTCATCTCCCCCTCTGATTTTCCCCCCTTCAGTTTTCCCTTTCTTCTTCTAAAGTCCTCTATGCTATTCCTTATGTTCCACATATGGGTGAAACCATATGATAATTGTCTTTCTGTGCTTGACTTATTTCACTAACATAATCCCCTCCAGTTCTATCCATGTCGATGCAAATGGTGGGTATTCATCCTTTCTGATGGCTAAGTAATATTCCATTGTATATATGAACCACATTTTCTTTATTCATTCATCTGTTGAAGGGCATCTCGGCCCCTTCCACAGTTTGGCTATTGTGGACATTGCTGCTATGAACATTGGGGTGCATGTGCCCCCCTTCTTTTCACTACATCTGTATCTTTGGGGTAAATACCCTATGACCCAGCAATTGAATTCTTAATAATTCACATGATTGTTTAACAACAAATGGTGCTGTATGAGCACATGACTGAAAGAGTACATGATGGCATAAAAATACAAACAGTGATTGTGATCAGCCTTGTTCCTGGGATTTGTTTTATATTTCTGAAAATATGATGAAGTAAATAAAGTACAGACTGTGGAGTGAGAGGAAATTGGTATAAATTCCAGTTCTACCAACTGCTCACTATATGGTCTTTTTTTAAATTTTTATTTTACTTTATTATGTTATGTTAGTCACCATACAGTACATCATTAGTTTTTGATGTAGTGTTCCATGATTCATTGTTTTCATATAACACCCAGGTCTTGACTAAGATACTTACCTTCTTTGAAGTCTCATCCTATAGTTAACCTGGTTTAATAACATGACACATATAGTATTATATTAAGAATTAAATGAATTAGGATGCAAAGCATCCATTGAGCACATGGCACATAGTGGGTACTGTTGTATTTTCCTGTTTTTAAAATTTTATACCTCTATAACATTAAAGAGCTAGCAACTTAATAATTGCTCTTAAAATTGATAAGGCATGGATTAGGTATTGAGTCTTCACTCACAAAGAAATATGTAGACAATTAATAATGACAGATAGGTTCAACTGTATTATCTGAAAATTGATGTCTCTGAACTTTTAACATTAAATAAAGACCATTGCCATCTGTGCATAAGACACTTAATTGGAGGATAAACTGGTAAATCAGCCAGTACTGTAAGAGACAGGAGGCTGAGTATGGCAACATGGTATAAGCAAACTTTGTAAACAGAAACTAAAGCTACGTTAATCTTCGTTAATGGGTGGAGTTGAGATTGGAGCATGGAGGCACACCGTATATGGAATGTACATTCAGTGAGCACCAACTATATACTGGCTCTAAAATAGGTTCGAGTGCTTCAAAGATATACAAGACAAGTTTTCTGCACTTAGGTGCTAGAATCATGTAAAAAAAATGTGAAAAGTGACAAGCAATGGGAAAAGTGATAAGATCCAGGTATGCATGGTTTAAACATGGCATCATCATTAATTATGTATATGTTTATTGATGACTATAGATCCAATCTTAAGGAATTGAAATATGATGAACCTATGGTCTTTCCCCTTATGGAGATTACAGTATCATAGGAATAATCAAATGTGGATTAAAAATATTTATAATTTAAGATGAAAAGAGAAAAATTCTCCAAGGAGGATTCAGATAAAGAAACTTAAAAGACGGCAAAAAAGCATTTCTTGTTTAGGGTCATTGACAGTTTTTTGTTTTTGTTTTTTTTTCCTATCATGCCATTTGAGGGAAGTCTTAAAGGAGGAAGTGATATTTGAGTCAAATCTGAAAAAAGATTGAAGAGGTTTTTGGTATTTGGAGAGTAGAATAAGAGAATGAGGGGTAGCTAAATGGTAAAAGTGGGGAGGATACATTTTAGGTTGAAGCATAAAAGTTGAATTGTTTGGTACAGAAGTTAACTTGAACTATATGCATCATCATTTTGATGGTCAAAAATCATCTAATTTTGGCAATTTTATATGATTTAACCTAGTATGAAATATATTAAGTGTCTCTACCGAGAAGGTGTGTGACACAAGTGTGAAGCCTTATCCGTTGGAAGATCCCCTGTGGCTCTTCTGCATGTACATGCTCCCAAGAGAGGGTAAAAAGCTACCAAAAAACATGGGCTTCAGAGTCAGACACACACAGAAGCGAATCCTGATTCTGTCATTTACCTTGGTCAAATCACTGAAACCTCCTAAACTTGGTTTATTCAATTGCAAAATGAAAATCATAGTACTGTCTTCAGTTTGTGGAGAGTAAATTAGATAATCATAGATGCAACTTCTAACATGGGATAGATCTTCAGAAAGTGTTAACTGTGGCATTGCAGAACTTTGATCTTAATCAGAAAAGTTTTTGACAAATTGAACAAATCTCCAAGACAATATCTGTAATGCCTTCTCTTGCCCATTTATTTTCTTCTCATCCCCGCCCCCCCCCGCCCCCCAGCCCTGATGCATCCTCAACAGTAGGCTCTCCCCCTGCAAGCTGTTTAGAGATTTCAAGTGCCCATGGGCCCAGCTGCTCACATATGTTTGAATTGCTTCTTTTCTACTTAACCTTCTTGCCAGAAAATTAACAAGCTCAACTTCTTTCTTTAAGTTGCCAAGCATTTTGCACTTGGAATTTACTGTTACAAAAGGTGCGTGGCTAATTGTTGATTGTTTCTTTGGCGCTGTCATTATTTATGCAATTATTTGTAATACACACATTAACAATTTATTTTCTGGGTCAATTGTAGAAATATCTCATGAAGGTAAATAGGAATCTCCTGAGATTTTCATAACGTTTTTCTTCCAAGTTGTGCAATTATGTAGTACAAATGGGATTAGTGTTTGGGGAAGAAACAGATGCCTACACCCTCATTGCAACGCAGTCTAGAAAGTTTATCTTAGGTGTTTATCATATTACTTTGTTGTTAATAAGCCCTTACATATGCATACAATTTTTCAGTATAAAAAAGACTTTCTTGTGCATTACCTCATTTGAGGTATCAAATTGAAAGTACAATTGAGGGCGCCTGGGTGGCTCAGTTGGTTAAGCGACTGCCTTCGGCTCAGGTCATGATCCTGGAGTCCCGGGATCGAGTCCCACATCGGGCTCCCTGCTCAGCAGGGAGTCTGCTTCTCCCTCTGACCCTCCCCCCTCTCATGCTCTCTCTATCTCATTCTCTCAAATAAATAAATAAAATCTTAAAAAAAAAAAAGAAAGTACAATTGAAAGGTGAAGAGAACAGATTATCATAGTTCCATATAGCATATAGATAAACTGGGACTCCTAAACATTACATTGTTTAAGGCAACATCACTGGTAAGCAATTGAATCTTTATTGTATTCTTTCACATGGAATATTCTTTCCTCACGCCCCCAACTTTTGGTATACATACATGTAGATATGTCTATACACATAAATATATAATGCATAGACTACAAGATTCAAGTCTCAGAGTATTTTATTTTTTTAAGATTTATTTATTTATTTATTTGAGAGAGAGTGAGTGAGACAGAGAGAGAGTACAAGCCGGGTGAGGGACAGAGAGAGGAGCAGACTCCCTGCTGAGCAGGGAGCCTGATGCGGGACTCAATCCCAGCATCCTGGGATCATGACCTGGGCCGAAGGCAGACGCTTAACCAACTGAGCCACCCAGGCACCCCTCAGAGTATTTTATTTTATTGTGTCATTCTGACTCAGTTTAGGCAGGGTGTCTCTCAACAGGAAATACATAGCTGCCATGTCGATGCATTGATTACTCATGTTCATAAGCAGTGCTCAACCTTTTCAGTTTGGCTACTTTTTACTTTTTAACTGCCACAGCTTAACAAAACTAGATAATCGACACTATAAATCACCAGCTATTTTAAATATTTTAGACGTAATTTAGTGCATTACATAAACGTCTAAGCCACTGCCTCACTTTTTTTTTTTACATAAAGTGGGGTTTCTTTTCAAGGGAGGTATTCTGGTTTCACTTGCTTCCTTCTTGAACAAAGTAGTTGTGTTATTTTATCTCCCTGTTCTTTCAACCACGGATTGAGTTAATAGTTGTGTAACCTTCTGGGCCTTCCTGTTCCCTAATTGTAATAAAAGGATACTTGCTCACCTCCAAATAATATGCTGACATCCACCAGAAACATGTTCCTGCCTCTATATATCTTCTCTCTTAGCTGTCTACAACAATGGCTAGCAGTCTTATAAAGGGACAAGAAAAACTTAAGAATGTGATATGGTTTCTCTTAGACGTACCCAATAAATTGCCTATTTGTAAAAATTATAAACTTTTAATGAAGGAATCTATTTATTTTCTTCTTTGCACTCTCACAGCCCTTTGGAGTAGGGCTCTCCTTTGTCTTGCCAGGCTAGTTCACATCAATGCAGTAATGATGGGACAGAGTATTCCTATTCTTACTGATCAGAGGCTGAGAGATTCATGGGTCACCTCTTATTACTGGAGCTGGTTATGTTGCCTTACAAGGACTTGGCTATACTTGTCTTCACTCATTCTGTACATCCAGAGACTCTAGGTTTCTTATACTTCCTCTTCCCCTGAGGTAAACATACTTAAGAAAATGATTGGTGTGTGACCACACTATTGCTCACCAATTTATTCCACTTGCAAATAGGCTGGTTCAGTAGTCTGCCAGTGCTTGTCCTGCTTCTGACTGAGACTGCCTGATACTATTGTTGTGAAGATTAAATGAGTTAATACACCCAAAGTGGTTTGAAAAGTTCTTGGCCCAGAGAGTACTCTCAGTTAGTGTTTGCTAGCATCATTATCATGGGTAGGTGGACCTTGATTCTAGACAATATCCTCAGGCCCTTCAGATTCAAGAAAAGAGAAGAAGTCTCATTTAGTTTCCTAAACACGAGTTTATCTACTAACAAATTTTACTAATGTCACTAGCACTTCATTTCTCATCAGCTTTTGTCCTTATGAAGATAATTATTTGTCCTGGAACCTGAGGATAGGTGGGTGGTAGGATATTCAGACACAAATTCCTGCTAAGTCTTAACCAGAGTGATTACTGTAGGATTCCTAATAAATATGTGGAAAAAGTATCCCTAGATTTTATCAGCAACTAAAGATTACTAGTGTCAGTGATAATGGTTCAAAGGTTAGCAGATCACATCTCAGTTTTCAGTTTAGTTTTGATGAGGAAAGGAGAAAAGGATTGATTAGGCATAATTCAGCATGATTGTTGAAAATAAAGCCATGACCTACTGAAACAAAGAACAAGATGGTGGCCAAACTCAGGTGTTGTGTTTCCTGATAGTAGGGAGACAATCCAAGAAAAATGCTATTACAAAAGACAAAGAAAGTTATTTAAAAATATGCAGAGCTTACATTTTTGCTTCTGACCAATACTTGTCCTGTCCCCACATAAACTTCTGTAACACTATAGTAGAGCTAATCCTTTAGCTGCCTCACTCCAATATGAAAAGTAGCTAAACTTGCTAATATTTCCATGCTTTGGAAGCTACACAAATTGCTAGCTATGCCATCTCTTTTTAAGTTGCTCCTATTCTTCCCTATTATTTTCATAGCCAAGGTCACTTAAGATTCACTTCATGTTGCTAAACAATTCAGAGGTATATGGTAAAAACAAAAATAAATGAAAGCATAATCAAGTGTAGCATTTAGGGAATACTATTGGCTTTTTTAATTCATTAATTAAGGAAAGCTCACCTTTGAATTATAGTACTAGTCAGTTTGCCAAGATGGTTCATTAAAGTCCAAATCTTCTTATATATTACATGCTTTATGCTTTTCACACAAACTTATTATACTGCTCAGAGAAGGTGATCTCTGAAAGCACATTAGACAAATGTTCCTGAAACACTGGCTAATGTAAGTTTTATTGGATTGCTGTAACCAAAAAAGGTCACCTAATGATTTCTTCCGATAATGATTTACTAAAAGGAAAATATAATTAATTAGTTATTGTTAAATATTTGACCTTGAAATACCTTGTGACTTGTTGAGATTAATAATGTTCTATTACTACAAATAGAGAAGAGAATCAAACAACCTTTCAGTATTGTTCTTTCACATGTCCTATCTAATGTAATGGCAGCTATCATTTATTGAGTGCTTACTATGCACCAAGAACTGTGCTAAGCACTTTAACTCATCACCACATTTTATCTCCACAAACACTCTTGGAGGGTATTATCATTGTTCTGATTTCCAGATGAAGTTGGGACTTGGAGAGGTCAAGTCCTTTAGCTAAAATCATCCATCTGTTTAGTGGCAAAGTCCATGTTTGAACCCAGGTGTGTGGATACAAAGTTCTCATGCTCTACTGTACATTTATCTTGATTCCTCAATGAAAGTAATCATCTATGGATGGAAATATGATGGGGTTTTGTTTCCCTTCTTTTCCCAGTAATTTAAATAATGTCTAAATCATATTTTGGAGCAGTGGCATCATGAAAGAGGTCAAATAATTAAGACTTTGAAGTCACCTGTACGAGTTCAAATCCTAACTTTACCACTTGCTGCCATGTGGCTTTGAGCCAGTTGTTTAAGCTCTTCAAGCCTCGTTTTCTCTTCCTGTAAATATGGATACTATGTGAGTCTGGTTTGAAGATGAGAAAATACCTAAAAATGCTTATGGCAAAGCTTTGTTTAAGTCTACTCATTTGAGGGGCACCTGGGTGGCTCAGTCAGTTAAACATCCGATTCTTGATTTTGGTTCAGGTCTTGATATCTGTGGGAGTCTGCTTCTCCCTCTTCTCTGTGTCTGCCCCTCCCCATGCTCTCTCTCAAATAAATAATTTTTAAAAATCTTAAAAAAAAACTACTCCTTTGAAAGTTGAAAGGCATATATATATTATATATATACCTATAATAAGCAATACATAAAGTACATATATTTGTATTTATTTTTTCTATCAGGTATCACTTATTAAGTAAATTTAAGTTAGATTTATCTTTATTCAAAATCTATCAAAGAAGGTAAAACTACTCTGGTGTACAAAGATATTATAGATAACACCTTGTCAGCTATATTCAGGCAGGAATTGAATATCTGACATCATCTAGGCCTTTCAATAGCAATTTCATCAGCTGGTCTGGACCTTAAGGGAAGACCAAAATCAAAGTAAGGAGACCTGAACTTTTTAAAATCTCATCAGCTAGTCACTAGATTCAGGCTGCCTCCCCCTAGTCACATACACAGAGAGAGGGAACATAACCTTAGTTGAGATATCTCTCTTTGGCCAAGAGCAATTCCCAGAGAGCAGCATAGCTTTGAGCCCCTCAGCAGCTACTACCACTGGCAGGTGGGGCAGTGAAAGAGAGCCCTGTTCCCAAAGGAGAGATCTAAACAGCAGACCATAGTGTCCACTACACATGGTTTCTTATAAATATTAGGCATATAGGCATGCAACATTTTTGCTGCTCCTACCCACGTAGGAGCTAAGTGGATCAGCCACTTTTCATTGTCTTTTCCTGTATTTTCCTCCCCTCCATTGTTTGTTCTTTGTTCTTGAGATTGATTCTCTCTGAGGCATTTAATTCATTGTCATGTGCAATATTTATTGTTATTTTTAATCACTTTTGGTTAAAGTCTGAACTTTATATTTTAATTGTGTTCCCCTTCTTACTAGCACATGCAGTACTTTCACTCTTCTACAGTCTGAGGGTACAATAAGGTTAATAATGTTCATACGATACCTCAATCATGGCAAACCCTAGAATTAGACAAAAAACCCAATGCTCAATAGTAAAGATATATATGAACATACACACACAAAATGGTCATGAGTCACATAGTTTTGCTTTGAAATATATGTTTGAAAAAATATATGTATATATATTTGATTGTATATAATCAATCAATGAACAAATGTCCATTAAGTGGGCAAAATGTTTACCAGATTATCGAAATTAAAATCTTGGGGCACCTGGGTGGCTCAGTTGGTTAAGTGACTGCCTTCGGCTCAGGTCATGATCCTGGAGTCCCGGGATCAAGTCCCGCATCGGGCTCCCTGCTCGGCAGGGAGTCTGCTTCGTCCTCTGACCCTATCCCCTCTCATGTGTTCTCTCTCTCTCATTCTCTCTCTCTCAAATAAATAAATAAAATCTTTAAAAAAAAAAAAGAAATTAAAATCTCTAGTGAGAGATCAATGGACATCATGTGCCTCAAAATCTAAGGAGGACTCATTACCTATGTTGTGTCCTGGCCAAGAATGCAAAACCTGAAAGTTAATCATTAAGAAACCTCAGACAAGTGAAATGAAAAATGTTCTATTAGAAAAAAAGATGGTGAACTATAATCTTCAAAAATGTCAGCATCAAAGTTAGTGAAGGACTGCAGTATTTTTTTTTTAAGATTTTATTTATTTATTTGACAGAGAGATAGAGAGAACAAGTAGGCAGAGAGGCAGGCAGAGGGAGAGGGAGAAGCAGGCTCCCCACTGAGCAGGAAGCCCGATGCGGGGCTTGATCCCAGGACCCTGGGATCATGACCTGAGCCGAAGGCAGTCGCTTAACCGACTGAGCCACCCAGGCACCCCGAAGGACTGCGGTATTACACTAGATTAAAGGAGGCTTAAGAAGTAATGTTCTACCTGGCCCTAGACTGGAGAAGAAAAAAAGTGCTAAAGAGGACATTATTTGGCCTACTGAAAATATCAGAATACAAACAACAAGTTAGACAGAAGTGTTGTATTCATGTAAAATTAATTGAAGTTTATAGCTATACTGGGATTACATAAGAGAACATCATGATTCTTAGAATATGCATATGAAACCAGGGCTTCATTTATCCATTTCAGCCACAAGGCCACTTCTTTCCCCTGTTGTATTCACACCATTTTTAGCCAGATAGGTAAGAAATTGTATCTGTTTCTCATGGCCATTAAGGCACACAACAGCTATATAAGGTTGCCTTAGAATTAGTTCCTAGGCATGCCAGGTAGCCATCACTACCCACACCACCCATGGGAAACAGACATGATGACAGTGATGTGTACATGCATACAGGGAAGTGACCTACAAATACTTTGAATGTAGCAAAACACAATGCTAGAGCATCTCAAGGAAACAAAAAGAACCCTTCATAACATAATGCTTATGAGTAATGTACTATTAAAAACAACAACAATAAGGAACTTCTGAATATAATGGAGGAGATTTTTTCCCATTTCATAAATGATGCTTACCACAAAGTATGCCAGGTTAATTCTAGGGAGTTAGATGGAGATTGTATATATATATATAAATATATATGTATTATATATATTTAAATATATTTATTTATATATATATTTATATATATATAAACACACACATACACACATGTACATATACATGTTTCTACTTGTGTTTTCTACAAAAAGATGTATGTTAATAATTAGATAACTATAAAGAAACTGTCCTAATCAGAGTGCATTCTTAGTTTTTCAAGACCACCTGATTTTCAGTGTTAATATATTTTTATATAAATAACTTCTCTTTCAAATCCTTGTGATATTAAATTTTTTTTTTAAGATTTTATTTATTTATTCATGAGAGACAGAGAGAGAGAGAGAGAGAGAGGCAGAGGGAGAAGCAGGCTCCCAAGGAGCAGAGAGCCCGACGCGGGACTCGATCCCAGGACCCTGGGATCATGACCTGAGCCGAAGGCAGACGCTTAACCATCTGAGCCACCCAGGCACCCGATATTAAATGTTTTATGAACAAATGTATATTTACAAAATATAGAGTTAATATAAAGTTAAACTCATTTTGCATCATTGTTTTCATAGACCCTTTTAGTAATTTATTTTTCTTCCTGGCTTTTTATTTTAAATATGATGGCAAAATCTTTTTTTTTTTTTCAAAAATGACACATTTTCTGAACATTTTTACCTATCTGGCATAGCTTACTATATCTTTACCTTGCTCTATACTTATTATCCTTTGGAACATTATCTATAGACAGACTCAAAATCCTTTAAATTTTGGTTCATCATTTTTTGGAATCTACTGCCACAGGGAATGACTGAATCAGAATAATTCCATATGTTTTTAGATGCTGTTTTAATTATTGGGTCTTTTTAAATTATCATTGAAATTCAACATTTTTTTTTTTTTGCAAAATGCCACTTGTTATGAAACATTTTTATTTTGCTTGAAAAGTTTAAAGACATTCATATTTTTACTTCCTGAGGAATTTCTTCAAATTTGTCACTGTTAATTATATCATATAATTTTATTTATACTGAATTTCTAAGATTTCAACATTTGATGTATTTTTCTGTCTTCTGTATCTATCAGCTTTCTTGGTACTTTAATCTTTGTCACGCTTTTATTTTTCTTCTGTATTCTCAAGAGATTTCTCAGTCTGATCTTTGCATTAATGACTAGACTTTCCGTAGCTTCACATTGGCTTTCTCGATACTGGTAATATGATTTTATATTTCATGCACTTCTTTCAAATAAGTTTGATGCTGTTGACTTTTTTTTTTTGATTTTTTAAAAGTAGAGAAACATTGTCTTTTTATTGCAACCTCTTTTTAATCCTTTATCTGTTTCAAAAAGCAATTTAATTTTGTCTTCTATTGAAAATGACTATTTTTCTTAGTTTATGTTAATTTCTTTAGAATATACATACTTTTAATTTTTAGTATTCTAAAGGTTATTTTTTTCCCATCTTTTTTTCCCAAATAAAGCCAATGATAGAGATAGACAAACTTGAAGTTCGCAGGCAGACAGGGCCTAAAGATTACTCTTAACTTCTACCCCAACATTTTAATTCTCATGGAACCTGTCTTAGTGGATAAAGTGAATTAGAAGGTGATTTAATGGGCATAATACTGAATTCGGAGGGAAGAGGAACATTTTCTTATTGTGGTACTCACAAATTGACTTTTCACACACCATGTCTTTTTTTCATGGCTCAATTTCTTATTTGCCTCACAAGTACATTCAGCTCATTTGTTAAGTTGCATTCATGTTCCAGAAGTCTGAACCTAGGATTTCCTTTTTTTCCTGTTTACATTTAAGAAAGATCAGGAAAAAAAAAATGTTCTTTTAAGAGTTCAATCTTTTGCAAAGGCAGGCTATAAAGAAAACACATAATATTGGGGTGTCTGGGTGACTCAGTTAAGTGTCTGCCTTTTGGTCAGGTCATCATCTCAGGATCTTGGGATTGAGCCCCAAGTCGGCTCCCTGCTTAGTGGGGATTCTGCTTCGCTCTCTCCCTCTGTTCCTCCCCTCCCCCCCCACTTGTGTGCTCATGTGCTCTCTCTCTCAAATAAATAAGTAAAATCTTTAAAAAGAAAAGAACTCACATAATATTAATAGCTACTATCTGTTGAAGCAGAGAATTATAAGTATTCTATAATTTTAATAAGGTCTTCTAGATGTAATCATGTAACTAAGCTATGATCATGACAAGTTCAAATTATACTGAAGGGACCATTTAAAAAATCTACATTTATTTCTTTTAACTTTTATTCCATAAGATGATCTACTTAGCTATTTTATTAAAATAACTGGATTTGTTCTCTTAGGAGAAAATAATGTTAGTACATGTCTTTTTCTTTTAACCATGTCTATAGCTTAAAGCAGATTTTCATGGGCCCAGCATTCATATATTCTAATTATAGATGTGAATTGGAATAGCACACACTTATTGATGCATTTAATAGTTCAGATACTAAGTTCATACTATGTCCTTGCCCAATATTAGCCACCTAAGATACAGAGATGAGAAGATACAACCTCTGCTCTCAAAAAAGTTCAAGGGCTAGGGAGTAGGAGATCTGGATTTTGTCTGGTCCTGGGAATTCAGCTGGATAGGGATCCAACCATTCTGAACACCTATGAACTCAACAGGAGATCAAAGAAAAGAATAGAAACAACTCTCTGAACAGAAAAGCAACCACTTTCTGGAAGGTAGGACGTGCAGAGAAGTGATTCCGAGGTGATATTCCGGACGATAGACAGTGGGGGAGGGGGCCTCTGTCAGCCATTTCTGGCAAGTGCTAGAGCAGCGGAGCACAAAATTGGAAATTTTAGAAGTCAGCTCTGCTGAGGGACGTCACTCCAGTGGCTAAGCAGGGGGTGGAACGCTCGTGGGACAGTGTGGTCTCAGGACCCTCGGGGTCACAGAAAAACTGGGGGTGCCTCAGTGTGGCAGAGCTCCCAGGTATCAGAGCAGGGAAGTCAGCTGCAGAGCCAGAGCCGAGGAGCGGGCTCTCAGCTCCGGGTTGCCATAAACCGTAATCCGCAGCACAGTTGGACCACTGCTCCTCCAACAGGGACCCAACAAGTGGCAGATCCGGGGAGACTCCCCTTCCTGCCCCAGGAAGAGCGGCGTGGGAGCGCACTGCAGGAATCTGCTGGGTTTGGAGACTCCTCACGGGGTCATGTGCCAGAGATAGAAATGCTCGGTCACCGGGTGAGCACGGAGTGCGGCTGGAGACCGGGGAGACGGGAGTGATTGACTGCTTTTCTCTGGGGGCTCACTGAGGAATCGGGCCCTGAGTTCTTGGCTCCTCCAGGGCGGAGATTGGGAGACCGTCATTTGCACTCTCATCCTCCAAAGCTGTAGGGAAAGCTTGCAGGGAACAAAAGCTCCCGAGAGCAAACCCGAGCAGATTACTTAGCCCAGACCTGGCAAGGGCATGGCAATTGTGCCTCCGGCAAAGACATTTGGGAACCACAGCAACAGGCCCATCCCCCAGAATATCACCAAGAACAGCCAGCCAAGACCAAGTTTACCAATCAATGAGAATGGCAGAACTCCAGCGCTAGGGGAATACTGCACATAGAATTCATTGCTATTTTACCATGATTCTTTAGTCTTTCAAAGTTAATTTTTTTTTACTATCTTTTTTTTTTAATTTTTATTTTTCCCTTTTTTAACCATCTTATCAATCCCTTTTAAAAAAACATTTTTATTTTTCATTTTTAGGGTCATATTCTATCCTTTCATAGTAGTTACCCTTATTTTCGGTATATATATATATATATATATATATATATATATAGGTTGTTCTCTCTTTAAAATTTTGGGATACAGTTTCTACTAACAGATCAAAATATACCCTAAATCTCTAGTGTATGGCTTTTTTCTAGTCTCCTGCCTCATCACATTCTCCCCTTTTTTTTCATTTTTTTTAAATGCTCTTCTTTCTTTTTTCAAACAACTTCTTATCAACTCCTATTAAAAATTTTTTTATACTTTTCATCTTTACAGTCATATTCCATCCCTTCATTGTATTAACCCTTATTTTTATATATATATAAGTTTTTCTTTCTTTAAAATTTTGGGAGGCACTTTCTTCTAACAGACCAAAATACGCCCAAAATCTAGTGTGTGGCACTGACCTATGCACCAGCCTGATCATATTTGATCATGTTCTGTTTTGTTTTGTTTTGTTTTGTTTGTTTTTATCTTTATCTTTTTTCTTTTCTTTTCTTTTTCTTTCTTTCCCTTTCTTTCGCCCCAGTTTCTGGCCTTTTCTGATTTGTTCAGAGTATATTTTGTGGGGACATTGTTATCCTATTAGCATTTTGTTCTCTCATTCATCTATTCTCCTCTGGACAAAATGACAAGACAGAAAAAATCACCTCAACAAAAAGAACAAGAGGCAGTACTGACTGACAGGGACCTACTCAATACGGACATTAGTATGATGTCAGACCTAGAGTTCAGAATGATGATTTTAAAGATACTAGCTGGGCTTGAAAAAAGCATGGAACTTATTAGAGAAACCCTTTCTGGAGAAGTAAAAGAACTAAAATCTAACCAAGTCAAAATCAAAAAGGCTATTCATGAGGTGCAATCAAAAATGGAGGCTCTAACTGCTGGGATAAATGAGGCAGAAGAGAGAATCAGTGATATAGAAGACCATATGATGGAAAATAAAGAAGCTGAGAAAAAGAGAGATAAACAACTACTGGATCACGAGGGCAGAATTCGAGAGATAAGTGATACCATAAGACAAAACAACATTAGAATAATGGGGATCCCAGAAGAAGAAAGAGAGAGAGAGAGGGGCAGAAGGTATATTGGAGCAAATTATAGCAGAGAACTTCCCTAATTTGGGGAAGGAAACAGGCATCAAAATCCAGGAGGCACAGAGAACCCCCCCCCTCAAAATCAATAAAAATAGGTCAACACCCTGACATCTATAAGTAAAACTTAAGAGTCTCAGAGACAAAGAGAAAATCCTGAAAGCAGCTCAGGAGAAGAGATATGTAACCTACAATGGTAGAAACATTACACTGGCAACAGACCTATACACAGACACCTGGCAGGCTAGAAAATACTACTGGCATGATATCTTCAGAGCACTAAATGAGAAAAATATGCAGCCAAGAATACTATATCCACCTAGGCTGCATTGAAAATAGGAGAGATAAAAAACTTCCAGGACAAACAAAACCTAAAGGAATTTGCAAACATGAAACCAGCCCTACAAGAAATATTGAAAGGGGTCCTCTAAGCAAAGAGAGAGCCTAAAAACAACATAGACCAGAAAGGAATGCAGACAATATACAGTAACAGTCACCTTACAGGCAAAACAATGGCACTAAATTCATATCTTACAAGAGTTACCCTGAATGTAAATGGGCTAAATGCCCCAATCAAAAGACACAGGCTATCAGATTGGATTAAAAAACAAGACCCATCGATATGCTGTCTGCAAGAGACTCGTTTTAGACCCAAAGACACCCCCAGATTGAAAGTGAGGGGGTGGAAAACCATTTACCATGCTAATGGACACCAAAAGAAAGCTGGGGTGGCAATCCTTATATCAGACAAATTAGATTTTAAACCAAAGACTGTAATAAGAGATGAGGAAGGACACTATATCCTACTTAAAGTGTCTATCCAACAAGAAGATGTAACAATTGTAAATATCTATGCCCCGAACATGGGAGCAACCAATTATATAAGCCAATGAATAACAAAAGCAAGAAACACATCAACAACATACAGTAATGGTGGGGGACTTTAACACTCCCCTCACTGAAATGGACAGATCATCTAAGCAAAAGATCAACAAGGAAATAAAGATTTTAAATGACACACTGGATCAAATGGACTTCACAGATATATACAGAACATTCCATCCCAAATACACATTCTTCTCTACTGCCCATGGAACATTCTCCAGAATAGATCACATCCTAGGTCACAAATCAGGTCTCAACCAGTACCAAAAGATTGGGATCATTCCCTGCATATTTTCAGACCACAATACTTTGAAACTAGAACTCAATCACAAGAGGAATGCTGGAAAGAACTCAAATACATAGAGGCTAAAGAGCATCCTACTGAAGAATAAATGGGTCAACCAGGAAATTAAAGAAGAATTAAAAAAATACATGGAAACCAATGAAAATGAAAACACTACGATTCAAATATTTGGGATAAAGCAAAGGCAGTCCTAAGAGGAAAGTATATAGCAATACGAGTCTTTCTCAAGAAACAAGAAAGGTCTCAAGTACACAACCTAACCCTACACCTAAAGAAGCTGGAGAAAGAACAGCAAAAAAACCTAAACCCAGCAGGAGAAGAGAAATAATAAAGATGAGACCAGAAATCAATGAAATAGAAACCAAAGAACAGTAGAACAGATCAACGAAACTAGGAGCTGGTTCTTAGAAAGAATTAATAAGATTGATAAACTCCTGGCCAGACTTATCAAAAAGAAAAGAGAAATGACCCAAATCAACAAAATCATGAATGAAAGAGGACAACCAACACCAAAGAAATACAAAAAATTACAAGAACATATTATGAGCAACTCTATGCCAGCAAATTAGCTAATCTGGAAGAAATGGATGCATTCCTAGAGATGTATCAACTACCAAATCTGAACCAGGAAGAATTAGAAAACCTGAACAGACCTATAACCACTAAGGAAATTGAAGCAGTCATCAAAAATGTCCCAAAAAACAAGAGCTCAGGGCCAGAGGCTTCACAGGGGAATTCTACCAAACATTTAAAGAAGAATTCATACCTATTCTTCTGAATCTGTTCCAAAAAATAGAAATGGAAGGAAAACTTCCAAACTCGTTTTATGAGGCCAGCATTACCTTGATCCCAAAACCAGACAAAGACCCCATCCAAAAGGAGAATTACAGACCAATATCCTTGATGAACATGGATGCAAAAATTCTCACCAAAATACTAGCCAATAGGATCCAACAGTACATTAAAAGGATTATTCACCACGACCAAGTGGGATTTATCCCTGGGCTGCAAGGTTGGTTCAACATCCACAAATCAATCAACGTGATACAATACATTTACAAAAGAAAGAACAAGAACCATATGATCCTCTCAATAGATGCAGAAAAAGCATTTGACAAAGTATAGCATCCTTTCTTGATCAAAACTCTTCAGAGTATAGGCATAGAGGGTACATACCTCATTATCATAATAGCCAGCTATGAAAAACCCAGCAAATATCATTCTCAATGGGGAAAAGCAGAGCTATCCCCCTAAGTTTAGGAATGCGGCAGGGATATCCACTATCACCACTGCTATTAAAATAGTATTAAAAGTCCTAGCCACAGCAATCAGACAGCAAAAAGAAATAAAAGGCATCCAAATCAGCAAAGAAGACATCAAACTCTCACTCTTTGCAGATGATAAGATACTTTATGTGGAAAACCCCAAAGACTCCACCCCAAAACTGCTAGAACTCATACAGGAATTCAGTAAAGTGGCAGGATAGAAAATCAATGCACAGAAATCAGTGGCATTCCTATACACCAACAACAAGACAGAAGAAAGAGAAATTAAGGAGTCGATTCCATTTAAAATTGCACCCAAAACCATAAGATACCTAGGCATAAATCTAACCAAAGAGACAAAGGATTTGTACTCAGAAAACTATAAAATACTCATGAAAGAAATTGAGGAAGACACAAAGAAATGGGAAAACGTTCCATGCTCATGGACTGGAAGAACAAATATTATGAAGATGTCAATGCTAACTAGAGCAATCTACACGTTCAATGCAATCCCCATCAAAATACCATCCACTTTTTTCAAAGAAATGGAACAAATAATCCTAAAATTTGTATGGAACCAGAAAAGACCCTGCATAGCCAGAGGAATGTTGAAAAAGAAAAGCAAAGCTGGTGGCATCACAATTCCGGACTTCCAGCTCTATTACAAAGCTGTCATCATCAAGATAGTATGATATTGGCATAAAAACAGACACATAGATCAATGGAACAGAACAGAGAGCCCAGAAATGGACCCTCAACTCTATGGTCAACTAATCTTTGACAAAGCAGGAAAGAATGTCCAATGAAAAAAAGTCTCTTCAACAAATGGTGTTGGGAAAATTGGATCGCCACATGCAGAAGAATGAAACTGGACCATTTCCTCACACCACACACAAAAATAGACTCCAAATGGTTGAAAGACCTAAATGTGAGACAGGAGTCCATCAAAATCCTGAAGGAGAACACAGGCAGCAACCTCTTCGACCTCAGCTGCAGCAACTTCTTCCTAGGAATATCACCAAAGGCAAGGGAAGCAAGGCCAAAAATGAACTATTGGGACTTCATGAAGATAAAAAGCTTTTGCACAGCAAAATAAACAGTCAACAAAACCAAAAGACAACCGACTGAATGGGAGAAGATATTTGCAAATGACATATCAGATAGAGGGCTAGTATCCAAAATCTATAGAGAACTTATCAAACTGAACACCCAAAGAACAAATGATCCAATCAAGAAATGGGCAGAAGACATGAACAGACATTTTTCCAAAGAAGACATCCAAAAGGCCAACAGACACATGAAAAAGTGCTCAACATCACTCGGCATCAGGGAAATCCAAATCAAAACCTCAATGAGATACCACCTCACACCAGTCAGCATGGCTAAAATTAACAAGTCAGGAAATGACAGATGTTGGCAGAGATGCAGAGAAAGGGAACCCTCCTACACTGTTGGTGGGAATGCAAGCTGGTGCAGCCACTCTGGAAAACAGTATGGAGGTTCCTCAAAAAGTTGAAAATTGAGCTACCCTATGATCCAGCAATTGCACTACTGGGTATTTACCCCAAAGATACAAAAGTAGGGATCCGAAGGGTATGTCCACCCCGATGTTTATAGCAGCAATGTCCACAATAGCTGAACTATGGAAAGAGCCAAGATGTCCATCGACAGATGAATGGATAAAGAAGAGGTGGTATATATATACAATGGAATATTATGCAGCCATCAAAAGGAATGAGATCTTGCCATTTGCAACGACGTGGATGGAACTGGAGGGTATTATGTTGAGTGAAATAAGTCAAACAGAGAAAGACATGTATCATATGATCTCACTGATATGAGGAATTCTTAATCGCAGGAAACAAACTGAGGGTTGCTGGAGTGGGGGGTGGGGTGGGAGGGATGGGGTGACTGGGTGATAGACACTGGGGAGGGTATGTGCTCTGGTAAGCGCTGTGAATTGTGCAAGACTGTTGAATCTCAGATCTGTACCTCTGAAACAAATAATGCAATATATGTTAAGGAAAAAAAGAAGAAGAAGAAGAAGAAGGTAGCGGGAGGGGAAGAATGAAGCGGGGGAAATCGGAGGGGTAGACGAACCATGAGAGACGATGGACTCTGAAAAACAAACAGGGTTCTAGAGGGGAGGGGGGTGGGAGGATGGGTTAGCCTGGTGGTGGGTATTGAGGAGGGCACATTCTGCATGGAGCACTGGGTGTTATGCACAAACAATGAATCATGGAACACTTCATCTAAAACTAATGATGTAATGTATGGGGATTAACATAAGAATAAAAATTTTAAAAAAATTAAAAAAAAATCATATTTTAGCTTCATAAAGATTGTTTACAAAAAGGGAATGTATAGACTCCTTAATCATCTTTTTGTATTATGAACTTCTTGAAGTCAATAATTGTATTTGACACATATTTTTCATCCCCAAAACTACCACATTGCCTTGAACATGGTGATTAATATATATCTGAATGCATGAATGACTAAGAAATCATGAAATACAAGAATCATTTGAGATCTATAGGAAGCTAGTTTCAGCAATTTGATTTTATCATATATTCTATTTCATATTCATTGGAAAGCTCTCCCTTCTGTTAGCACAGCATTTGTTTTTGTCACATGGTTTATCAATGTTGCTAATGAGCTGCTAATTAGCTGCCAATTCTTGTGCGATTTAGGAAGAAAGGTGGAGAAGGACTGTTCAAAGGAATATGCATCAGTGATAATGCCTATTTGTTTTGTATGTCTCTGGTCCTGTAGCACAGAAATGTTATACATGAAGTTATCACAGGATCACTGAGTATGGCTGTGAATGAGTTATGACTTCATTAAAAATTACTGGTATCGTGTTTTACAAGTATTCTTTCTCTTTTATAGAGGCAAGATTTTAGTGAAGGAGGTCCTAGGTTAGCACAGCATCATTTAATATAATGAGAAAAATATACACATTCCCATCCACAACATGGGACCCACAGTCTTGGGTTTGAATCTTAGTTTTGTTGTTTACTAATTGTTTAATGTTAATCCAGTTGTTTCACATTTTTTTATCTCATCTATAAAATGGGAATAATGCTTGCTTCTGAGGGTTTTAGTCAATGATAAAACAGAGATAAGATAGGTAAAGCATTAGCTGAATCCTTGCATATGGAAGGTCCTTAAAATTACTGGTTTTTCTTCTTTTCCTATGATGATGAGTCATATTGTATTTTCCTGAATCATACACTGAATTTCATGATTTAGCCCATGTGTTATTATACAAGCATGATTTGTGTGTTTCTCATGGTGATTCCCTTAAAGTTTAGGATATACCTGCATATTCCCAGAGTTTTTCTAAATATTGTGGTCCTAATTTATCAAATTTCTTCCATGAAGCTGTCTTATTAAAGGTGTTCATTTTTTTAAATTAAAGCATGTATCATACCATTAAGATCTCTAATGCACACTCCTTGTAACTTAATGATTTACACTACTACAGTCTTAAAATTTAAATTCTTGGGGTGAGAGACCAATTTGATTAGAGCTTTCTCCTTTTCCCAGATTGCTAGGTAGCTTTAAATTGCTTAAAGATTGGTAATTATTTATTTAGAGTACTCATTGAACTTAAAGTAGGCTGAGGCAGAGATAGTAAAGCTTGCAAAATACTCCATATGTCACTCTTCATTTCTAAGCTCCTTGCATTTTGATGATGCCATTTGACTGTTTTGGCCAATGAACTAAGGATTGAGTTGTGTGTCACTTCTGGCTTGAGGCAGGGACATACCCAAAATTGAGTTTTTAATCTGTCCCTTCCCCTATCTCGATAATTGAAAGGCTGCAATTACCGGATGGTATAGCTTACAAGTTGCTAGAAACTCCTTCTGGTTCCCTTAGTCACCATGTGGAGTATATCTTCTATCCTCATTCCTCCAGTCCCTCTGAACCCTCAACGGACATACACTGTGAATGATGCAGAGATATTTATTGTGTTAACCCACTGGGATTTGGTGTCAAAGTTGTTACTCTCTTATAACTTTGTCTATCCAAATTAATGCCTTACTAAAACATACCTTCCTTCCAGGAAAAAAAGAAATTACTCCTCTACCATTTCTGGCAAATATATTGGAATTTAAAAAAAATCAACACACACACAAAACCAAAATAAAAAAACAAACAACACACACAAAAAAACAATGTCCAAAAATAATATATGTCCAAAAATAATCTTTATGCTAATATTAGGTAACAATTGAGAGGATTTTTGTCTTTGTTTTTAAATCTCTAGAAAATTTTACTATTTACTGTAACAGTTCCACACTCAACTCATTATAACAATCACTTGGGCTATTTCTTAAACTATATAGTATCCTGGATCTCATGCCTAAATAATTACAATTTCCTGGGGAGACACTAGAGAATATGACGTTTTTTAAATTTTATTTTATTTTATTGTTAGTCACCATACAGTACATCATTAGTGTTTGATGTAGTGTTCCATGATTACTGATTTTGTATAACACCCAGTGCTCCATGCAATACGTGCCCTCCTTAATACCCATCACTGGGCTAACTCATCCCCCCACCCCCTCCCCTCTAAAACCGTCAGTTTGTTTCTCGGAGTCCATAGTCTTTTATGGTTCGTCTCCCCCTCCAATTTCCCCTCCTTCATTATTCCCTTCCTTCTCCTAATGTCCTCCATGCTATTCCTTATGTTCCACAAATAAGTGAAACCACATGATAATTGACTTTCTCTGCTTGACTTATTTCACTTAGCATAATCTCCTCCAGTCCCATCCATGTTGATGTAAAAGTTGGGTATTCATCCTTTCTGATGGCTGAGTAATATTCCATTGTATATATGGACCACATCCTCTTTATCCATTCGTCTGTTGAAGGGCATCTTGGCTCTTTCTACAGTTTGGCTATTGTGGCTATTGTTCCTATGAACATTGGGGTGCATATGGCCCTTCTTTTCACTACATCTGTGTCTTTGGGGTAAATACCCAGGAGTGCAATTGCTGGGTCATAGGGTAGCTCTATTTTTAACCTTCTGAGGAAGCTCCACACTGTTTTCCAAAGTGGCTATACCAACTCCCATTCCCACCAACAGTTTAAGAGGGTTCCCCTTTCTCCACAACCTCTCCAATGTTTGTTGTTTCTTGCCTTGTCCATTTTTTGCCATTCTAACTGGTGTAAGGTGGCATCTCAACGTGGTTTTGATTTGAATTTCCCTGATGGCTAATGATGATGAACATTTTTTCATGTGTCTGTTAGCCATTTGTATGTCTTCTTTGGAGAAGTGTCTGTTCATGTCTTCTGCCCACTTTTTGACTTGATTATTTGTTTTTTGGGTGTTGAGTTTGAGAAGTTCTTTATAGATCTTGGGTATCAGCCCTTTGTCTATAGTGTCATTTGCAAATATCTTCCCCCATTCTGTGGGTTGCCTCTTTGTTTTGTTGACTGTTTCCTTTGCTGTGCAGAAGTTTTTTATCTTGATGAAGTTCCAAAAGTTCATTTTCCCTTTTGTTTCACTTGCCTTTGGAGATGTATCTTGAAAGAAGTTGCTGTGGCCAATGTCAAAGAGGTTACTGCCTATGTTCTCCTCTAGGATTTTGATGGAATCCTGTCTCACATTGAGGTCTTTCATCCATTTTGAGTTTATCTTTGTGTATGGTCTAAGAGAATGGTTGAGTTTCATTCTTCTGTATATAGCTGTCCAATTTTCCCAGCACCATTTACTGAAGAGACTATTTTTTTCCATTGCATGTCTTTTTCCTGCTTTGTCAAAGATTATTTGAGCATAGAATTGAGGGTCCATATGTGGGCTCTCTATTCTGTTCCATTGGTCTATATGTCTGTTTTTGTGCCAGTACCCTGCTGTTTTGTTGATCACTGCTTTGTAATATAGCTTGAAATCAGGCAATGTGTTGCCCCCAGCTTTGTTTTTCTTTTTCAACGTTTCCTTGGCGATTCGGGGTCTTTTCTGATTCCATACAAATTTTAGGATTGTTTGTTCTAGCACTTTGAAAAATGTCATTGGAATTTTGATCGGGATGGCGTTGAAGGTATACATTGCTCTGGGCAGCATAGACGTTTTAACAATGCTTATTCTTCTGATCCATGAGCATGGTAAGTTTTTCCATCCTTTTGTGTCATCTTCAATTTCTTTCATGACTGTTCTGTAGTTCCTAGAGTATAGATCCTTTACCTCTTTGGTTAGGTTTATTCCGAGGTATCTTATGGTTTTTGGTGCTATTGTAAATGGAATCGATTCTCTAATTTCTCTTTCTACAGTTGCATTGTTAGTGTATAAGAAAGCAACTGATTTCTGTGCATTGATTTTATATCCTGCCACATTACTGAATTGCTGTATGAGTTCTAGTAATTTGGGGGTGGAGTCTTTTGGATTTTCCACATAAAGTATCACATCATCTGCGAAAAGAGAGAGTTTGACTTCTTCTTTGCCAATCTGAATACCCTTTATTTCTTTTTGTTGTCTGATTGCTGTTGCTAGGACTTCTAGTACTATACTGAACAATAGTGGCAAGAGTGGGTATTCTTGTCATGTTCCTGATATTAAGGGAAAGGCTCTCAGCTTTTCCCCATTGAGGATGATATTCGCTGTGGGTTTTTCATAGATGGATTTTATGAAATTGAGGAATATGACATTTTAAAAAGCACCATTGGTTAATCTTACAGTAGGGAAAGTTTGAAAAATGTTCTACTATGAGGTGGAGGGTGAGGGTTGAGATTTGATGAATGAGTTACTTAAAAAAAAAAAAAAGCACTTTGTGCAATCAGTCTATATAGACAGCGCTAATTGTGGTATAAAAGGTCAGTGAAAGGAGACAGTCTCTAAACAATAAATTCTGAAACCTTCAGTATAAAAAATACTGTGACACCACATTGCAAGCATAGAATTAAAGTTTTAAAGTTTAAAATTCACTTTTACATCTATTCCCTCATTTCATACTATTTCTCTATAGTTAGATAATACTGTTATCTTCAGTCTATACATAGGGAAAGTGAGGCTCTGATACACTGTGTTTTGCTTCAAGTTCACACAGATGAAAGGCCTTTCTGATAAAGTCTGTTTTAATAGAAACCTCAAGATAGGCAGGCTTTGAGATAATAAAAAAAAGGTAGGATATTAGGAACAAATTTACCCTAGTGTAAAAATACTGTCTTATGCTCTTTAAAATCCAACTCTTTTCTCAGGTTTGAGCATTATCTTTGTCTCAATCAGGGCTAAGAATTCTTTAGGTAGTGTATGAGAATTGCTCACATTTCCTGAAAGCAGTTTGTAGAGTGGTGAAGAATGTGAACTCCAAAGACAGACTGAGTTCAATTTCTGATTCCATCCCTTAGTTGCCATGTGGCTTTGGTGGTGTTGCTTGACCTTCCTGTGTTGCAGTGTCATTGTGTGAAGTAGTGATAATAATCAAACCTGTATCCTTAGACTGTAGTGAGGATTAATTGGATAATAAATGCAAAGCACTCAGAAGAGAGAGTAACATGTAGTAAATACTCAGTAAGTGTTGGTTCTTTCATAGTTGGAGACATTAGCAGGTTCTATCAAAAACTTTTTTTCCATGCAATTTTCTCCTTTTTTTCTAGTTTTGAGATATAATCAACATATACCATTGTGTAAGTTTAAGGTGTACTATGTAATGATTTGATACATGCTATGTTGTGAAATGTTTCCCACAATAAGGTGGGAAACCTTTACCTCACATAACTACCATTTTGTTTTTGTTATGGTGAGAACATTAAAGCTCAAATCTCATAGAAACTTTCAAGTATACAATACAGTATTGTTAACTACAGGCATCATGCTGTACATTAGATCCCAGAACTTATTCATTTTACAACTAAATCTTGTACCCTGTCTAACAATGGAAACAAGAGACCCAGTTATATTTCCCACAGTAGTTTCATCCCTAATGCGTGTTCATAACAGCAGACTGAAGTCTGATGAATCATGATGAACCAAGAAGGGTGCATAGTGTTCAAACTCTAGTCTGCATCAGAATCATCTGGAGACCTTGCTAAAACACACATTTCTGGGCTCTGTCCCCAGAACTTCTGATTCTGTAAGTATGGGTGATATGATGCTGCTGGGTTGGGACTGCACCTTGGAGTGGAATGGACAATCAAATCAGATTATGCAAGGCCTTGGAAAGAAATTTCAGGAACCTGGGCCTTCTGTTGAGGAGTTAGGTGATGATAGAAGGCAAAGAAATTGAATGAACACTATCATTTTGTCAGCATTTTCTTAAATGGTAAATGTAGATTTGTTTACTGATATTTTCTAAGTTTCAATGTTATGTTTCACTTTCTCAGACAATCATGATACTAATCTGTCATCTTTCTAGGACCCTGAATCACTATTGTGCGATTTGGTGTCTCTTCACACTTAGGACAATGATTCTTAAGTTTTAGTGAGAATAAAAATTACCTGACTTCTTAAATGCTGATTCCTGGAACTTCCTGGCACATCTGACTCAGTAGTTCTGGTAGAGAGTAGAGGACTCTATTTTTTCTAGTGCACGAACTTTGATTTGTTTCAGGTGATTTGTGAACAACACATGAGAAATGCTGTAGGTTTTTGCTCAAATTCCACCTGCTATTAAAGCAAAGCTGTTGCATTTTTTTTTCATTTTTTTTTTAAGATTTTACTTATTTGACAGAGAGAGCACAAGCAGAGGGAGAGAGAGGGAGAAGCAGGCTCCCTGCTGAGCAAGGAGTCCGATGCGGGACTCGATCCCAGGATCCTGGGATCATGACCCGGGCCGAAGGCAGCCACTTAACTGAGCCACCCAGGTGTCCCTTTTTTTTTCATTTTTAAAATATAATTTTTATTTTTAGGTGACCTTTCAGTCCAATTTGTTACATTTCATTAAAATCTGCTTGGTCTACTTCTTCTTCCAATTTCAGCATTTGGTATAAGGCATTTATAGAAAAGTGACTTGAAAGCAATTTAACCACAAGCTCAGCCAAATTAATTTAGGGAGAGTTTAGTAAACAGCCTCTGCTTTCTGTACTTAAGTGATCAATTTCAACACCTGTTTTTCCTTCCAGATGGAGTTAATTAACATTAAAATTATTGCCTATAGCAGAAACTTTTTTTTGATAATTCACAGCCCTCCAGCTGCAATCCAGATTCCTACATTTCTGAAAATTAAAACAACAGCAACGATCATCTCTGTGAGAAGTAAATTTATCATTGAACTATTTGAAGATATGCACATAAGTAAGACCTTAGGGGAAAAAAATACGAGCATGTATAAAGTGGATACTATATGCAGACAGCTTCACATGTAAGATCTGGCACAATCTGCATAGCTCTCTCGATTAGTTTTATTCTACCACCCATTTTATATATAAAGAAGCTGAAGATGAGAAAAGTTTTGTAGCTTTTTGGATGTTCCACGATGACTAAATGGTAGAACCGGAATGTAAACCCCCACTTAATAAAGATCATGCTCTTTCCACTACATTGCTGTTGGTTTGCAAAACAGCCCCCCACACAAAGGGCAAGGAAAAGACCAAAGAAAGAGGCAGGCCACTGCAGACTGGTAGCAGGCAGGTTTAAAAAACAAGAGAACTCACACGGGAGGCTTGTTTTGGGTGGCCACAAGACAAGTAGATCTCTCGACCCACCTGAGAGAACCTTAAGAGGTTTCTATAGAGGCCTTAATTAGGTTCAGTCATGTATACCTTCCAGATGGTCTCAACAACACATTACTCTCTCAAGGCTGCATCCTTATAACGACTCCACCTGTGGGAACAGTGGGCGGAACATACATTCCAAGGACAAGAGAGGGGGGTGAGGAGCCTCTGATTTCCTGGGTCCAGCTCACAGGTCGATCAGCAGTCATGCCCTCTCAGTGACCTCCTCCAACAACTGGTCTGATCTTAGATGGAGATAAATTTTGAAAAGAAATTCCTTAAGAATGTGAGGTAAAGTATTTGGTTTGGGGTCATTTATACTGAGATTAATGTTACCTTTTAAATATCACAAATTATATGCACACGTCTATATGCATATAAAATGTATGTGAAGCTCTGGTGTCGTATGGTGACACTTAAATATTCCATAATTTTTCACGACATGCACTGTGTGGCAGACACTGGGCTAGGGATTGAGAGATCAAAGACAAAAGTAATAAGATTTTTGCAATAGAGTTTACGTGTAATAATGAGATACATAGAAAATGCTTTCAGTTCAAAAAGACAGGAATCCAGTGAAGAAATGGTTATTTTAGGGATAAGCTCTTGCCCTTGATAATTCTCATTAAATCTTTTCATAATCCTTATTTTAATGAGATGTTTAACTCTTTTTGACATGTTGCTTTATAAGTAAGTTTGGGACAGATAGTCATTCAGCTTTTTTTTCTCCCACTGAATCTCATGGTAATAATCTCATTTAAGTGTTACAACCCAAGAAGTTTAAAAAGATGAAGACCTGAATGACTAATACACTTAGGAAAATTGTCTTTTGCCATCTTTTCATGACAGGTCCTAGGCTTGCCTTACAGTGGCTTCTTTCTGTAAAGAATTGTATGGGGATTGAAACTATCGGGGGGTATCATTAAAATGCTATTCTAAGAGAGACATCTGGTCAATATAGGGAGATATGCAGGTATATGAATATATATATATATACACATGCAATTACACATGTACACATGGTCAGTTCCCACTATTTGCTGCAGTTTTGCTCTATAGTTACCACAAATATTATACTAGCAAATACTAAACTACTGCTCCTAGCAAAAATATAGTGTCCAGTTCTATGAACCTCTGGTCACAACATTTTTGTCCACTGATCAATGTATAACCTTGTTTTATGTGTGAAGACCCCTTATTATATATTGTTGATTCATTAACACTAACTCACAGTTACTATCACTGTAACTCATGCCTGAACAAAGCTTATTTAACGTACGTATTTTCTCCATAAAGCACATCACAGCCTTGATAGTACTTTAGCACTACACTTGGGGGCCATTTTAAACAGTGAAATCACCAATAAAAAGCACAAAAATGAGAAAACATGGCACTAAATAGACCATGAAAAGGACACACTTGTTTCCAGTATGAGTGCTGAAACAAGGCAGAAAGTGCATTGTTCAACCTTAGCTGGGAAAAAGCTCACAAGTCACCAGGTGACTCAAAATTCTCACCACTCTGCACATGTCTACAAATGACTGAAAGTCTCACATACATTGATTTGGGATTACATATATATTTTAGCTAGTACACAATTTTGTAAACACAGAATCCAAAAATAATGAGGATAGACACAAACATTCTCTCTGTATATATCATTTAAAAATTATTTAAAATATAGTAATAGCCTCAGTGAGAGCAATGTACACCCCCAACACACTAGAGAATGTTTTATCTTTTCTTTTAGGCATATTTCATTTGGAAAGAATTGACTTGAAGCAGCTCAATCCCCTATTGTATTTACAGTGAGTAAGAGAGCGTGCTCTGATATAGTCAGGGATATTGCTCAAACTCACTGGCTCTGGCTGGCAAGTCCATTTGAAGCTTTCTAGCACTTACCAAACTCTCTAATGTATTCTATAACTTTAAGAGGGAGGAGTTAAGTGACTCTTAGAATGGTGTAATGTAGAATTTAGTATTTTGTTTTGTAGAATTTGGCCTGTGTCTTAACTCCCAATTTGCTCTCAGCATTAAAGTATTAAAAGCAATATAGCAAAAGAAGATGATTCAGTTGACAGATAGGTTGTTTGGTTTTTGTTTTAATCAAAATGTTAAGGAAATAAGCTAGGATTATTCAATGACTACTGTATAACTGAGCTATAACTGTGCAACAAAGCATCCCCAACTCAGTGACTGAAAAAACCAACTGTTGGTTTTCACTCACATGTCTTGAAGTTGGTTGGGGTTCCTCTGGTCTCTGGACAGCTCTGCTTCAGAGTGAGGCAGCTGAAGCTGCTCTGTTTCCAGCTGCAGGTCAAGGGTCTGAAGAATGTGCTCTGTCCCAGAATGCCCTCATTTCCAGGGGAATCCAGGAGAGAGGTGCAAAAGGAAAAGCAGAAATACACAAAGCCTTTTAAGGACCAGACTTAGAATCATCACACTGTCACTTCTGCCTCATTCTACAGGCCAAAGTAAGACACAGGGATCAACCCAAAGTTAAGAAGTAAGGAAATACACTCTTCCTCTTTAGAAGGAGCAAGTACAAAATTACATGGCAAGGGGTGTGGTATGGGGAGGGAGGAGGCACTGGAGTAACTAATTCAATCTAACACTCCTGCTATATGTTTGGCACTGAGCTGATACTGCTCAATAGGCCTTAACAGATGTAATACATTCTTTCTCCCTCCCCTACGTCTTTGTCTCTCTCTTTCTCTGGTAATTATGTTTATTATCCCAATGCTATAATGAGGATACTGAGGATTAGAGGGTCAAAGTAAATTGGTCAAAGTTGGTAAGCGAAAGAGCCAGCTTTCACATAAAGGATCATAAGACTTCAGACTTGAGCTCTTAAACACAGCACTATTTTGTTGAAAGACATGTCTAATACACAGTAGGGCCAGAAATCAACTCCCATTTGCCTTTCTTCAAAGTTCATGCTTTATCACACCATGCAACATGTATTATATAAAAGAGAAACCTTAATGGAAATAACTTACATATTAACACAATAAGTTTCTTCACCTCTTTCTCTCTGAACCCATATCTAATATGCCAGGGTATCTTCACATTGCTCATATCTTTAAAATATATCAATAATCAGTTGTTTCTCATCATTTCCATCGCTGCTACCATGGTTCAAGCCACGACCATCTTTCTTGAGGATTACTGCGGTAAATTCCTAACTCCTCTCCCTGCTTACACTTTGACTAAAACCCAGATCTATGCTCAATATAGCAGCCCAAGCATTCCTCTTAATAAGAATTAATTTTTGGTCAAAACCCTGTGATTGGAGGGAAGGAGTTGAGATGGCTGAGTAGTGGGGGGATCCTGGGCTTGTCTCATCCTTTGAACACTGCTAGATCAATATCAAATAATTTTGAACAACTAGGAAATCAATCTGAGGATTAAGAAAACAATCTGCACAATTGGAAGGAGAGAACATGGCAGATGCGAGGTTTGGAGACATGATTTGGGGGAGAGAAAAGCAGTAGTTCTGGGGAGGGAGCCCTTTTCATAGAAGTTAGGGAGAGAGGGAGGAGCAGGAGAGAGCAACATGTAGGGTTCATGCAAGGTGCCACAGTGTGCTGATCCCCTGGCTTTCACTGGACATTCCCCTTCCTGGAGTACATTAGGAAGAGGGCATATTGCCTCTCTGAGGACAAAGAACCCACTGGGCACGACTGAGTGGGTGTTCAACAGCAGGGGACAGTGGTATACACAGAGGGCAGATTACCTAGTCACAGCTTTTTGCTGTGCTTCACATCAACTTCAGGCACCTCTGTGGCTATATGACTGCTTTTCTGGGACCGAATGTTGCTGGGCTCAGCACTGGGAGGCTCTCCTCCGGGGGAGGGGACAGGTCTGCACTTTGATGGGTCCTTTAGATTTGGAGTTTTGAGTCCCAGCTGCCAGCCAGAGATAAAACACAGGAGCACTATGGCACCAGGTATGCTGATGGCCTGGGCACAGACCGTTTGAGGGCAGGGATCTGACAAAAGTCTGGGACACAGGAGGGTAGATTATTTGCTTCTCTGTGAGGGCTTCTTGAGCAGCTGTGGCCTTGAGTTCCCCTCCCCGACGTCAAGAGGGCAGGGTGACATCATCTTCCATGCCTCATCCCACCCCTCCACCAGCATGGTGGGACTTCAGAATGAAAGACAGTACCTCCAGTGGAGACTGGAGTCACTTACACCAAATCTTCCCCATGCACCTGGCAGGGGCATTTTACTGTGGGCCAGCAGAGTGGGCCTCTTCCTTAGAACACAAATCAGGTTCCCCACATGTATCAATTCTACTGATCATAGAGTGCTCCAAAGCACTAGCTTCAGTTCTGGTGGAAATATGACTAGGATTTTTTTTTTTTAACTTTAATTTTTTTTAATTGTTTTTCTTTTTTCTTTGAAATCAGGCTTATAGTTTTTTGTTGAATTGGGTTTGTTTGCTTCCTTTTCTTGTTTTTTTTTGGATCAGGCTTTTCTTCCTTTTTTTTTTTTCCTTTTTCTTTTGAATTAGGATTGTAGATTTTGTTTGCTTTTTTTGTTCTTTTTCCTTTTCTTTTTTTTCTTGGATCAGGCTTTTTTTTTTTTTAATTAGGATTATCTGAACAAACAAATCAAAGCACATCTAGTTGAAGGTCTAAACACCCCACTGCAAGCAAGGAGGAATTCTGCAGAGGACTGACCTGTGGGAAAGAGCAGACAAAACATAATAGCAGAGTGCACAGAGCATACATCAGAAACACTTCCTGAAGTGCGAGACCCTAGACACTGTATGACCCCTTCTTAATATAGTATTACTCTCATGAACAGGAAACATAACAAACTGTCATAACACGAAAAAGACAGAAATCTAGACATAATGACAACATGGAGAAATTCTTCCCAAAAGAAAGATCAAGAAGAAATCATAGCCGAGGATTTGCTCAAAACAGATATAAGCAATATATCTGAACAAGAATTTAGAACAACAGTCATAAGAATACTATCTAGGCTTGAAAGCATCGAAAACACCAGAGAAACTTGCTGCAGAGATAAAAGACCTAAAAACTAGTCAGGCCAAAGTAAAAATAAAGCTATAACTGAGATGCAAAACTGACTGGATATAATCAGAATGAGGATGGAAGAAGCAGAGGAACAAATAGGTGATATAGAAGATAAAGTTATCGAGGGGCGCCTGGGTGGCTCAGTTGTTAAGCGTCTGCCTTCAGCTCAGGTCATGATCCTGGGATCGAGCCCCGCATCGGGCTCCCTGCTCCGTGGGAAGCCTGCTTCTCCCTCTCCCACTCCCCCTGCTTGTGTTCCCTCTCTCGCTGTGTCTCTCTCTGTCAAATAAATAAATAAAATCTTTAAAAAAAAAAAGATAAAGT
Source organism: Neomonachus schauinslandi (assembly GCF_002201575.2). Classification (NCBI taxonomy): domain Eukaryota; kingdom Metazoa; phylum Chordata; class Mammalia; order Carnivora; family Phocidae; genus Neomonachus; species Neomonachus schauinslandi. The sequence continues at coordinate 60,664,488 of NC_058413.1, read as the reverse complement.
TATCGAAAATAAAGCTGAAAAGAAGAGGGAAAGAAAACTATTAGATCACAAATATAGACTTAGGGAACTCAGCGATTCCACAAAGTGCAATGATATCCATATCATAGGAGTTCCAGAAGAAGAAGAGTGGCAAAAAGGGGCAGAAGGTTTATTTGAACCAATTATGGCTGAGTACTTCCCCTAATCTGGGGAAGGAAGCAGGCCTTCAAAACCAAGAGGCACAGAGAACTCCCCTTAAAAATCAACAAAAACAGGTCAACGGCAAGACATGTCATAGTGAAACTTGGAACATACAAGGATAAAGAGAGAATTCTGAAAGTAACTGGGGACAAAATGTCCTTAACTACTATAAAGGTAGTCCCATAAGATTAGCAGAAGACTGTCCACAGAAACTTGGCAGGCCAGAAGCAAGTGACATGATATATTCAATGTGCTAAATGGGAAAAATATGCAGCCAGGAATACTATATCCAGCAAGACTGTCATTCAGAATAGAAGGAGAGATAAAGGGTTTCCAAGAAAGCAAAAACTTAAGAGTTCATGAGCACTAAACCAGCCCTGCAGGAAATATCAAATGGGACCCTTTGTGTGGGAAAGAGAAAACAAAAGCAACAAAGACTAGAAAGGAACAGAGACAATCTACAGGAACAGTGACTTTACAGGTAATAGAGTGGCATTAAATTCATATGGATCAGCAATTACTCCAAATGTAAATGGACTGAATCCTCCAATCAAAAGACATAGGGTATCAGAATGAATTAAAAAAAAAAAATAAGACCCATCAATATGTTGCTTAAAATAGACTCGTTTTGGACCCAAAGACACTTCCAAATTAAAAAGGGGGGTGGGGAGAACCATCTAGCATGGTAATGAACATCAAAAGAAAGCTGGAGTAGCCATACTTATATCAGACAAACTAGAATTTAAACCAAAGATGGTAATAAGAAATGAATAAGGGCACTATATCATAATAAAGGGTCTATCCAAAAAGAGAATCTAACAATTGTAAATATGCCCCCAACTTGGGAGCAGCCAAATGTATAAAATAATTAATAACTAATAAGAGATGAAGAAGGGCATTATATCATAATAAAGGAATCTATCCACCAAGAAGATCTAGGGCGCCTGGGTGGCTCAGTTGGTTAAGCAACTGCCTTCGGCTCAGGTCATGATCCTGGGGTCCTGGGATTGAGTCCCACCTCAGGCTCCCCCTGCTCTGTGGGGAGCCTGCTTCTCCCTCTGCCTCTGCTTGTCATTCCCCCTGCTTGTGCTTTCTCTCTTTGTCAAATAAATAAATGAAATCTTAAAAAAAAATCTAGCAATTATATATATTTATGCCCCCATCTTGGGAGCAGCCAAATATATAAATCAATAACAAACTTAACTTAAACTTGTGGATAATAATACAATAAGAGTAGGGGACGTTAACACCCTATGTGCAGCAATGGACAGATCATCTAAGCAGAAGTTCAACAAGCTAACAATGGCTTTGAATGATGCATTGGACCAGATGGACTTAACAGATATATTCAGAACATTTCATGTTAGAGCAGCAGAAAATTTGAACAGACCCATAACCAGCAAAGAACTTGAGCCAGTAATCAAAAATATCCCAACAAACAATAGTCCAGGGCCAAATGGCTTCCCAGGGGAATTCTACCATACTTTCCAAGAAGAATTAATACTTATTCTTCTGAAATGTTCCCAAAAAAGAAAAAAAGGAATGGAAGGAAAACTTCCAAACTCATTCTATGAGACCAGCATTACTGTGATTCTAAACCCAACAAAACCCCATTAAAAAGAAGAATTACAGACCAACATCCCTGATGAACATGGATGCAAAAATGCTCACCAAGATACTAGCTGTTCTAATCCAACAGCACATTAAAAGGATTATTCACCATGATCAAGTGGGATTTATCCCTGGGCTACAAGGGTGGTTCAATATCCACAAATCAATCAATGTGATATACCACATTAATAAAGGGTAAGAACCATATGATCCTCTCAATAGATACATAAGCATTTGACAAAATACATCACCCTTTCTTGATAAAACCCTCAAGAAAGTAGGGATAGAAGGAATATATCTCAACATGAAAGACCCACAGCTAATATCATTCTCAATGGGGAAAAACAGAACTTTTCCCCTAAGGTCAGGAACATGGCAGGGATGTCCACTCTCACCACTTTTGTTCAGTATAGTACTGTAAGTCCTATCCTCAGCAATCAGGCAGCAAAAAAGAAAGAAAAGGCACCCAAATCAGCCAGGAAGAAGTAAAACTTGCACTCTTCACAGATGACAGGATATTTTCTGTAGAAAACCTGAAAGACTCCACTAAAAACTTGCTAGAACTCATACATGAATTCAGCAAAGTCGCAGGATATAAAATCAATTTATAGAAATCTGTTGCATTTCTATGCACCAATAATGAAGCAGAACGAAGAATAATTAAGGAATTGGTCCCATTTACAATTGCACCAAACACTGTAAGATACCTAGGGATAAATCTAACCAAATAGGTAAAAGATCTGTATGCTGAAAACTATAGAATACTTATGAAAGAAATTGAAGAAGACACAAAGAAATGCAAAAATATTCCATGCTCATGGATTGGAAGAACAAATATTGTTAAAATGTCTATACTATCCAAAGCAATCTACACAGTCAGTGCAATCCCCATCAAAATAACACTAGCATTTTTCACAGAACTAGAACAAGCAATCCTAAAATTTGTATGGAACCAGAAAAGACCCTGAATAGCCAAAGTAATGCTGAAAAAGAAAGCAAAGTAGGAGGCATCACAATCCCAGACTTAAAATTGTATTACAAAGCTGCAATCATCAAAACAGTATGGTAATGGCACAAAAACAGACATGTAGACCAGGGAACAGAATAGAGAACCCAGAAACGGACCCACAACTATATAGTTAACTATCTTTGACAAAGCAGGAAAGAATATCCAATGGAAAAAAGACAGTCTCTTCAACAAATGGTGTTGGGAAAATTGGACAGCCACATGCAGAAGAATGAAACTGAACCATTTTCTTACACCATACATAAAAATAAACTCAAAATGGATGAAAGACCTAAATATGAGATATGAAACTATCAAAATCCTAGAGGAGAACACAGGCAGCAACCTCTTTGATCTTGGCTGCAGCAGCTTCTTACTAGACAAGTCTTCAGAGGCAAGGTAAACAAAAGCATAAATAAACTATTGGGACCTCATCAAGATAAAAAGCTTCTGCACAGTGAAGGAAACAACAACCAAACTAAAAGGCAACCTACATAATGGGAGAAGATATTTGCAACTGACATATTAGATAAAGGGGTAGTACCCAGAATCTATAAAGAACTCATGAAAATCAACACCCAAAAAATAAATAATCCAGTTAAGAAATGGGCAGAAGACATGAACAAACATTTCTCCAAAGAAGACATACAAATGGCCATCAGACACATGAAAAACTGCTCAACATCACTTGGCATCAGGGAAATACATATCAAAACCACAAATACCACCTCACACCAGTCAGAATGGCTAAAATTAACAACTTGGGAAACAACAGATGTTGCCAAGGATGTAGAGAAACGGAAATCCTCTTACACTGTTGGTGGGAATGCAAGCTGGGGCAGCTACTCTGGAAAACAATGTGGAGGTTCCTCAAAAGGTTGAAATACAACTACTCTGTGACCCAGCAATTGCACTACTAGGTATTTATTCAAAAGATTACAAAAATGCCAATTCAAAAGGGCACATACACCCCAATGTTTATAGCAGCATTATCAACAATAGCCAAATTATGGAAAGAGCTCAAGTGTCCATCCACTAATGAATGGATAAAAAAGATGTGGTGTGTATATATATATGTATATACACATATATATACACATACACATACATGTGTATGTATGTATGTGTATGTAATGGACCATATATATATACACATACATATGTAAATGTATATACATATGTATGTGTGTATATATGTGTGTGTATATATATAATGGACCATCATGCATGTATAATGGAATATTACTCAGTCATCAAAAAGAATGGACTCTTGCCATTTGCATCAATGTGGGTGGAATTGGAGTATGTTATGATAAGCAAAATAAGTCACTCAGAGAAAGACAAATATCATATGATTTCACTCATATGTGGAATTTAAGAAACCAAACGGATGACCACAGGGGAAAGGAAAGAAAAAATAAAAACTGAGAGGGAGACAAATCGTAAGAGACTCTTAACTATAGGGAACAACCTGAGGGTTGATGGAAGGGATGTAGGTAGGGGGATAGGCCAAACGGGTGATGGGCATGAAGGAGGGCACTCGTTGTGATGAGCACTGCGTATTATATGTAAGTGATGAATCACTAAATCTACTCCTAAAACCAAAACTACACTATATGTTAACTAACTTGAATTTAGATTTGAAAAAGTACCAAAAATATTTTTTCCTTTAAAAACAACAACAAACCCTATGATGGCTCCGCATTATACTTAGAGCAAAATCAGTGGCCTGCAAGGCCCTCTGAACCATCACCTTCCCTTATTTGCCTTCACTCCTCTCCTACTACTTTCTCCGTCATTCACTGTACTGTAGCAGTCACACTGGTCGCCTTGCTGTTTCTCAAAAAAGGCAAGCTCCAGTCTTAAAGCTTAAGGTCTATAATAGAACTTTCTCTTTAGATCAATCTTTACATAAATAGGTTTCTAGTTAGCTCCCTTGTATCTTTCAATTATTTGCTCAAATGTCAATGATCCTACCTTGCATATCCAATTTAAAATTGCAAACTGCCTCCTCGCCCGGTCCATGTCAACTTCCACCCTGCTATCCCCAATCCCTTTACCCTGCTATACTTTCTCTTTTCTGCCTAATACTTTTAATCTTGTAACATATTATGTAGTGCAATTCCCTTTTATGATTATTGTTTACTGTCCATCACCCAGTGTTAGAATATAAACTCAAGGAGGTAGGTTTAGTCTGTGTTGTTCACTGTTGTATCCTAAATAACAAGAAATGTCTCTGGAACATAGCAGGCAATCAATAAACATTTGATGAAACAATGAATAAACTGCCCACTGAGGTAGGGTTTCCATAGTATATAAACTTCGGAAAAGGACCAGTGTGAGTTTGTAATGAACCACAACATCTACGAATCATTACCTTTGTGACTTTGAGCAAATTAATGTTTAAGAGCCTCAGTTTTCTCTGAAATGATGAGCAGACTGTCAAGGTCTCAGGAAACAACCCTTATTTTGACAGTTTCATGGTTAATTGGAATCCCAACATCTGGCCTTTGGAATGCAGCCAATAACTGGGAATGTACAAAAAAAGGGAAAAGGTATAATTTCTGACCACATGGATTTCAACTGCATTTTCTACATCCATTTATAGCTTTTCTTAAAATGGAGAACTACTGTTTACAATGAGCCTTCCTCCTTCCTCCTCCACCTGTAGCCAGTTATTCTTTCTTCAGTCCAAGCATGTGACATACTCTAGTAATTGCTATTAGTCACTGTAGCCGGAGGAAATAGAGGGGTGAGTAAGTTGACTTTTAGCTAGTTTGTTGTACTGCTGCCGTTCCTTGATTGGTACTATAGGGGAGAGAGAAAGTGTAGTAGTTTACTAAGGTTGCCATAACAAAGGACCACAGACTAGTTACCTTGAAAACAGAATTTTACTTTCTCACAGTTCTAGGAAACAGAAGTGTGAGATCAAGGTTTTGGCAGGGTGGTGTTTTCTGTTTTGTTTTTCTCTGAGGCCTGTCTCTTTGGCTTTCTTCTCCCTATGTCTTCAGATGGTCCTCTGTGTATGTTCATGTTTGTCTCTGAGTTTATCCTTATAAGCACACCAGTCATATTGGATCAGAGCCCACTCTAATGATCTCATTTAATTTTAATCGCCTCTGTAAATGCCATGTCTCCAAGTACAGTCACAATATGAGGTACTAGGGGTTAAGAATCCACCAAATGGATTTTGGGAAGACACGTTGGGTCCGTAATTGGGAGTTAAATGAGTGAAGAGAGCAAGGTATCCACCATTTATATTTGTCAGAGATGTTCCCTAAATACTCTTTTGCTCTGAAAAGTAGAATCATTTTTTGATAAAGGTAAAATTGCTAGGATAATCTAGCCATTCAAAATGGAAGATAGCCACATGAAGTAGAAGTAGGTTATTTGTGTGTGGTTTGGAGTAGGTGTTCACTAAATATTGAAATGAATTTTAAGTTCTTTTAGAAACTCAAAAATGAATAAGTAACAGTTCTAACTGTAAAATAATAGTAGAAAATTCTTATTGCTAACCTCTCTGTCACAAATATAATTGTTTCTCTTCTTCATAATCCATTTCCCAATTTGAAGTTGATCTCATATCGCCCCAAACAGTAAAATTAATGTCTTCCTGAATACCCGATTGTGGTTTTCTTAACATTTTATTTATTTGTTTGTTTGTTTCTTTATTTTTAGAGAGGGAGTGAGAGGGAAGGGGCAGGAGGAGAGGAAGAGAGAGAGACTCTTAAGCAGGCTTCATGCCCAATGTGGAGCTAAACATGGGGCTCGATCCCACAACGGTGAGGTCATGACCTGAGCCAAAATCAGGAGTCGGACACTTAACTGACTGAGCCCACCAGGCACCAAATACCTTTTTATGTTTGCAATTTAGTCTCTTCTCTTGTTTTTAGCAGTATTGAATATTGGTTAACTAATGATCAAATAATGAAACTATTATAGGCAGCCCCTCACAACTCCCTTCCAGACTGACATCAGACCTTTATCTGGAACAATACTTTCATCTTTACATCTCATTTCTAAGGACTGTAAAGTGGGCCTTATGATTCTGTCTGGCTAATTCCAATCTGTTATTCTTTCTCATTTAGTATTTGAATTCCCTAATCTATAAGCAAAAGTGAGGTCCCAGGAATCTTCTCTTACTTAACATATTTTTTAAAAAAGCATGCATAAAAATCAACAAATAATTGTCTTTATTCTTTTAAAAATATGAGACTTCCTATTTACTATCATATTTTTAGTCTATTTTAGATTAAATGTCTACTTTAGAGGTTTTAGATAAGGTATCTACCTTGTATTTATAATGTATTTTTAATATTTACTATAAATATTAGAAATAATTATTCTGAGTCTCCTATTTCATCATATGGGCCTGGGACCTCTGCAGGTTTTTTATAGGATGATTTTAAATCACATAGTTTATTCTGAAGCTAAGGGCTCTAATTATTCAGTCCCAGTAATTCTCTATATTTCATTTGTCTGTCGTGTGTTAGGATTGATATTCCTGAGTTGGAATACTCAATATGTTTTCTCAGGAGTCAGCAAACTGTGGCCTGGGGTCAAATACTTGCCAACTGGCTGATTTTGTCAATAAAGTTTAATTGCACACCCGAACTTATGCCTTCACATACATAGAATTGAGTAGTTGAGAAAGATACTGCATGCCTGTGAAGCCTAAAATATTTACTGTCTCTTTAGATAAGAAGTTTGCCAATCCCCATGTTATGTATATTTTGTTTTTTAAAGCTACAATAAATATTAGCATCCCTCTTTTTTTTTAATTCCAGTATAGTAAACATAAGGTGCTGTATTAGTTTCAGGTGTACAATATAGTGATTCAACAATTCTATACATTACTCAGTGCTCCTTATCATGAGGAGCACTATTAATCCCCTTCACCTATTTTACCCATCACTCCAACAACCTCCCCTCTGGTAACCATAAAGTTCTCTATAATTAAGAGTCTGTTTCTTGGTTTGTCTCTTTTTCCCATTGTTCATATTTTTGAGTGAAATCATATGGTATTTGTCTTTCTCTGTCTGATTTATTTCCTTTAGCATTATACTCTTTACATCCATCTATGCTGATGCAAACGGCAAGATTTCCTTCTTTTTTATGGCCAAGTAATATTTCATTGTATGTGTATGTTTGTATATGTGTGTATATATACACTACATCTTCTTCATCCATTCATCTAGCAGTGAACACTTGGGCTGCTTCCATAATTTGGCTATTGTAAATAATGCTGCTAAAAACATAGGGGTGCATATACTTCTTCAAATTAATGTTTTTGTATTCTTTAGGTAACCCCCAGTAGTGGAATTGTTGAACCATAGCATAATTCTATTTTTAATTTTTTGAGGAACCTTCTATACTGTCTTCCACAGTGGCTACACCAGTTTGCATTCCCACCAACAATGGATGAGGGTACCTTTTTCTCCACATCCTTACCAAACACTTTTCCTTCTTGCATTTTTGATTTTAGCCATTCTGACAGGTGTGAGGTGATATCTCATTGTAGTTTTGATCTGCATTTCCCTGATGATGACTGATGTTGAGCACTTTTCATGTGTCTGTTGACCATCTGCATGTCTTCTTTGGAGAAATATCTGTTCATGTCTTCTGCCCAGACTATTTGTTTTTTGAGTGTTGAGTGTGTAAGTTCTTGATAAATTTGGGGTAATAACCTTTCATTGGATATGTCATTTTTAAATATCTTCTCTCATTTGGTTGGCTGTCTTTTAGTATTATTGGTTGTTTCCTTTGCTGTGCAGAAGCTTTTAACTTTGATGTAGTCCCAATAGTTTATTTTGCTTTTTTTCCCTTGCCTCAGGAGACATACCTAGAAAAATATTGTTGCAGCCCATGCCAGAGAAATTACTACGCATGTTCTCTTCTAGGATTTTATGGTTTCAGGTCTCACATTTAGGTCCTTAATATGTTTTGAGTTTATTTTTGTATACGGTGTAAGGAAGTGGTCCAGTTTCACTCTTTTGCATGTAGCTGTCCAGTTTTCCTATCACCATTATTGGAGAAACTTTTTCTCATTGCATATTCTTGCCTCCTTTGTTGAAGATTAATTAACCATATAGGTGTGGATTCATTTGTGGGATTTCTATTCTGTTTCATTGACCTATGTGTCTTTTTTTGTGCCAATACCATACCGTTTTGATTACTACAGGTTTACAGTATATCTTGAAATCTGGGATTATGATACCTCCAGTTTTGTTCTTTTTCAAGATTGCTTTGGCTATTTGGGGTCTTCTGTGGTTCCATACTAATTTTAGGATTGTTAGTTGTAATTCTGTGAAAAATCCTACTGGTATTTTGATACAGATTGCAGTAAATCTGTGGATTGCTTTGGGTGGTATGGACATTTTAACAAAATTTGTTCTTCCAACACATGAACATGAAATGTCTTTCCAATTGTGTCATCTTCAATTTCTTTCATTGGCATTTTATAGTTTGCACAGTACAGGTCTTTCACCTCCTTGGTTAAGTTTATTCCTAGGTATTTTATTATTTTTTGACCATCTCTATTTTTATCATATCTGCTTAGGCAATAAGTCAGCATAGACTCTAATTGGAATTATTTCCATCCTTAATGCATTCTAACCCTCTTTGGTGCCTTTAAAAAATTTACTGAATTTACATTCCTGTTATAAATGAAAATTAGTTTGTACAAATTTGCCTATCTATGGAGATTCTATGATCATTATGTCTTTGAAATGCATTTTGTCTTAATACCATGTAGCTGTGTTAATGTGGCTTTAACAATATGATATTTAGTTTTACTATAATATAATCAGTTTTTATATTTTTACTCTTGTATTTAATTAATATTTTTTAATTCTTTCAGTGTCAAATTTTTTGGCGATGGGTGATAAGAGGTAAACTGACTTTACCAAGGTAAGTGACCCCACATTTCTTAAGGTGATGCATTTTTTAAAAGTAGATATTCTGGCACCCTAGTCCTCAAAGCTAGAAACCAAACCTATGACTTATGGGGATTATAATATTCTATTCTCTACCTGCAGAGAAATATTTTTTTATTTATCCCTCACTAAATAATATGAGAGGTGAAACAGTTCAATCTGCAAAGTGGCAAAAAAATTGAATTAAGTGATTTAGAGAACACTCAGTGTGCTGTCATGAATCATATTTTAGAGGAAAATGAGGGTCCATATGAATAAAGAAAAAAAGGAAAGATAGTAAAACTAACTTGACAGGAATGATGGATTGTTAACTTCTATAAACAATGCAATTTGCTTAGATTTTATGTTTTTTAAATTTCTTAGCACCCCATGAAAAATATGGAATGTGTCTGAAATTTTCTTCTCATATAATGCTTAGAAATATAGAAATGAATGATTCATCCTTCTTCCAGAATTTGAATGGTATTAAGTGTTTAGTTTCTTTGATGTATCAAAGTGATAGAATCCTGTCAGGAAATGTTAGGTTTCCTAATGTTGTAGCATGCACATTTAATAATCAAGTTTACTAGAACTTATTAATTTTATCTGGGAGCTAATTTCAAACTAAGTATTTTTTGAGGGCAGATTTAATAATTTTAATGGCAGATTGTATTTTCTGTTGCCATTCACATAGCATTCAAGTTGAAAAAAACATCACTGTGAAGTACAGATTTTAACATAAACCAAGGGAAATCTCGTTTCTTTCCTAATAAATAATTTAGGTGTTCTGTGGATCTATGTTCCTTATGAATCTGTGTAACTTAGCTGAGAAGCAATACAGAAGGAAGAATTTATTCTTGACTTAAATGTATAATAAATCAGATGGGTTACTCAAGAGGAATTGTTGGTGTTTTCATCTTTATTATTACTTCATTGAATAATGCAAAATATCTTGGGAGAGACATTGAAAATACAATTACATATAATTTTTAATTATGATTTAGAAATTGGGATTTATATTAATGTCTATGTGATATTTTTTCCTTTACACATACATCTTAACAATACATTTTTAACCATCTCCTTTGAGAATATAAGAAGAAATATTATTATGGGAGTTGAAATAGGCTTATTCTATACCACCTTACCAGCCCATTAACATTTTATAATAAAGTTGATTTGTTCCCATAGCATTTCTCTTTTAAGTACTCATTTTGCAAATGAGACAATGCTATTTGATAACACCACAAGCAAATATGATAATGTAGAGCAATTACAACCTACATTCTAAGTATCAGTTGTGAATATGCAAAAATAAAAAAGTTATGAGTTTTTTAAAATGACCCATGAAAACTTATAAAAATTAGAATAAATAAAAGTGGAAAAGAAATTAAATCAATGAATAGAAAATACAGAAGTTGCAAAGTAAGAGACCAAGTCATTGTGTATAAACAAGTGCATTTTTATGTAATCATGCAATGTATAAAGTGGAAAGGGCATCTGATGATATGTTTGGTTATTTAATGTATTTTAAAATTAATTTGATTTTTAAAATGAATTATATGGGACTTGTTGAGACATTTTTCTTGAAAATATTTGACACATGTGTTTGTTACTTTAATTAAGCAGTATCTGATTAGCAGTCATATTAGAGAGAACCATAATGTAGGAGATTGCAGAAAAATTCTGTAAAGACCTTTTGAAATTTAGCCTGGAAAAAAATAGACATTAACTAGCCATGTTGGTGAAATTGAACAGCCATTTAATGGACCCAAAGAAGCAGCCTTGGGTTTGATTCTTTCACCTCTCACCTTTCAAAAAGACAACTATTTTTAGTACCAGAATATCTGTGTTTCATTTAACACCAAATTAAGGAATTCATAAGGAGTAAATAAGTCTGTATGTTAAATCAAGAGAAAAATAATGGCTTATTTGTGGTACTGAACTGGAAACATGAGAAACTGACTAACATATGATTGAATACTTCACATGGAAGAGAGAGTACATTTAACTTTTAAAGGTAAGCAGTTATTTCCCAGCAGTTATATCATGATGAATTCAAATGTCAAGAATTATTGTATCAAAGGCTTGCTTCTGGGTCTAAAATTACTCCCTCTTGCAACTGAAGAATTTCTATCTGGTTTGGATATCCTTTCTGATCTATAAATCCTGATGAACAATTAAACAATTTCTCTAATTTGTTAAAATTTCTCAGCCACACATTTCTGACTAAAATTTGTTTTCTTGATAGTGTCACGTAGCAATAAAATGTCCAAAAGGATATATGAATTAACTAAAATAATCAGCACTAATCCTGGTTTACATTTGTCATTAAAAATTATGGCTGAAGACATAATTTTGCTGTTGGTACCATTTTAAATGAGTATAAGTTTATTTGTAAATGACATTTTGTAGCTATATCATCTCTTGTGGCTGTAAGGCCTACAAGAGCATAGACTCTGGTTTGCTTTTGAATCCTGAGAAAACAGAACATATTTGAAGTGAAACATACTTAATGAATATTTGTTTTAATAAATCAGCTGTAGTTTTTGAGGGTAAGACTCTGGGTAAATAGAGAGGCTTGTTATTATTATTATAATTATTTGATTATAGCATATATAAAACACCATCCCCACGTTTGGTAAAGAAAAGTATCACATGTGTTTAAGAGCAAGAACTCTGGATCCAGAATTTTTGGATGATAATCTGGCTCATCCAACATATATGATCTTGTGCTTCTCTATGCCACATTTTCATCATTTCAAAGTAATGAATGAGCTTGTAATGTGCTTAGGGATGTCCCTCTCATACAGTAAACATTACATAGTTATTAACAATTATTATTATTGTTTTCATTGTTGCTGTTGTTGGAAATCAGACATGTCTTCTATGCTTAAGGGGTTGTTATTCTATTAGGAGAGACAGGTATAAACAAAATTAATTATAATAAAAAGTATGCTGTATTTCAGAAACTTCAAATAGATTAGAGGGACACCTAATGAGTGAGAATTTGGACTTGTTTCTTTAGCCTGGGCCTGGATGATTTCACATTAGTATGAAATTTCTCATGTACATTTCAGCATCAGAAACCAGCAAGGACAGTGTTCTTTCTGGGAAGATGAACAGTGGGAAATAGTTAAACTAAAGAGGCTTGACAATCAACAACATAGCATTAGCCTTAAATGACTTTTAAAAGTAGTTAATTACTAAATATCCTGTTTGTAAAAAACCTTTTATGTCATTTTTTGCTAGCATTTACTCTTTAACTTGGTTTTTAATGCCATTCAATGTCAAGGTTCAATCCCCCTTTTCAAACTTAACTTCCAATATTCAACACCTACCAGTCCAATTTCATTTTGTGCGGCAACCAATATTTCTCTGTTTTCCTGAATACTGTAAATTTGTACATGTTTCCTCTATCTTGAAGGCTGTTATTCCCACTCCTGCACTGGACAAAACTCTAAAGCTGTCTCTTATGTTTTGTGTCATTTCAAGTTTGGCAGATAGAAACCAAATACCGATGCACACACCCCACAACACAATTTGGTAGATTACATTATCAACTTATTTCATCCATTTCAAGGATAGAGAATATTTTTAGAAGCAAGTTTGGCCACCCAGAACTGGAACAGATGCAGACTATTGCAGTGTGCATTCCCTAGGCTTCCAAATCCCTAAGGGGCGAGGGCTAGTAATGCATCTGCCAGTGATACCGGCTGATTTGAGAAGCTTAATTTCTTACTGGGCCATGATTCTTACATAATTGTTGTTTTCATTACTAACCATAAAGAATTATACATATGATTTATATGCTTCAATTTGAGAGAAACATTGATTCCCACATTCTGAACTAATTTCAGTAAAAGTGAAGGGGTTTCATCAACTGGGAGGAAGCAGGCATATGGTTCTGAGTATTACTTGCATTGAGATTTACAGCATTGCATAAAAATCAAATGTCTCTACACACGATTAGACCTTTCATCTTCCAGCTCCCATACCATTTTCTTTCTTTTCAGCCAGACTCTATGCTGGGGACTGCAGACCAGTAGATCCGATGCAGCCTTGCCTTCATGTATGTCATGTTATGGTAGGCAACACAGATCCATAGCCAGCTCATTCAAATGATAATCTGTGTCACCATAGAGGCAAGTATGGAGTGCTGTGAAAGCATGTAAATGGGACATCTCATTCATTGTATGGAAATGAGAGGTGTCTTGGAGAAGGTGACACTTGAGATGTCGGCACGAATTAAGTAGGTGAAGAGATTGGAGAGAACATTTCAATCAGATGGAGCTCCATGTTAAAGTTTCCTTTACTAGAGTATAGTACATCCAGGGAGCTGCATGTAACTTGCCATTCTCATCTCTAAGAGGACTCAATGGTGGAGTGCATTTTTATGCTTTAGGGTACAACTCATAGTACCTCCTAGTTCAGCAAATGTTTTCTGATTATTTACTGTGCTCATATCCATGTGTTGGATGTTTCATCTAAAAAAAATGAATAGCTTGGTTCACTGAAAATATTTTACTTAAATATGTATGTATTGTGTGTAAGTAGGTAGGTAGATAGACAAACAGACATTTAGACATCTTCTAAAGCTTCAGATCATTAAGGGCAATTTAGCCATTTAGCCATGCAGTCATATTTTTTTGTGTGTTTTCACAATCTGTACATTTGAAAACTTTCATTTGAGGAATGCCACTTTTATCGGTGACATTTGAGTGATTATCTTATTGACTTATAGCATATTGATTTATGTGAAATGCTTTTTTAGGCACTCGATAAGTGCTTGTTGGCTGACTTTCACAAACATTTAAGATAAGAGTGATGTATATAGTGAAGTCATTTTGCCAACAGGAAACTAACTGGGTGCTAAGATTTGTATACAGTGTAAATCATAAAGACATGGAAGTCTCATGACTGCCTGGAGAAAGCACACAGATGCACTTTTCCAAGTAACAGATTTACTTTTCTGCAGCTTATGGCTAAGAAAAAAGCTTCAGGCAGGACCAAACAAACAATTCTTGAGACTGACTGAGTAAAGCTATACTGTGTTTTCTAGATTTTTATCATATTGTAGAGTGTGCCATGAAGCACTGTCCACATATCATAGACATGATAGATGAGAGTACACACTTCAGAATTAGACTGTCCTGGCTGGGGTTGAAACCCAGCCTTCATAGCAACCATCTATATGGCTTTAAACATGTCTTTTAATTTCTTTTTTTTATTTCTTTTTTTATTATGTTATGTTAATCACCATACATTACATCATTAGTTTTTGATGTAGTGGTCCATGATTCATTGTTTGCGTATAACACCCAGTGCTCCATTCAGTACGTGCCCTCTTTAATACCCATCACCAGGCTAACCCATCCTCCTACCCCCTCCCCTCTAGAACCCTCAGTTTGTTTCTCAGACTTCATAGTCTCTCATGGTTTGTCTCCCCCTCTGATTTCCCCCCCTTCATTTTTCCCTTCCTGCTATCTTCTTCTTCTTCTTCTTCTTCTTCTTCTTCTTCTTCTTCTTCTTC